>NW_005871452.1:648896-681282 GCF_000147115.1 Myotis lucifugus | reverse complement strand
CCCAATTTTCCACTTCTCATACGTTTGAAGTGCTGCTCAGAAAGTACGTGTGCCTTCGATCAGAACAAGTGGTAATCCGAAGGAGCAAGGGCTGGTGAATACGGTGGGTGGGTTAATACTTCCCAGGCAAGATCTTTTAACGTGTCTTTAACTGGTTTTGAAGTGTGTGATGGTGCATCATCACGAAGCAAAATTACTTTGCCGTGTCTTCTGGAACATTCTGGTCGTTTCATGATCAAAGTGTGGTTCCAATTGATTATTTGTTGTTGGTAGCGATCAGTATTAATGGTTTCACCTGGTTTTAGAAGCTCATAATACACCACACCTTCCTGATCCCACCAAACGTAGAGCATTGTCTTCTTTCCGAAGCGATTCGGCCTTGCAGTCAATGTTGATGGTTGACCTGGATCAACCCATGATTTTGTGCGTTTGGGATTCTCAAAGTAAATCCACTTTTCATCGCCAGTCACAACTCGATGCAAAAAAGACTTTCTTTTGTGCCATTGAAGCAACATTTTACTGATGACTTTTTGGTTTTCCATTTGTCTTTTGTTCAGTTGATGTGGCACCCATTTTCCTTCCTTTAAAATCTTTCCCATTGCTTGTAAATGATTGGAAATTGTTTGCTGAGCAACATTTAATCTTTCTGCAAGTTGTTTTTTGAGTTTGACATGCATATTCATCCAATAATGCTTGTAATTGTTGGTCTTCAAACTTTTTCGGTTGACCTGGATGTTCTTTGTCTTTCACATCAAAATCATCAATTTTAAAGCATTTAAACCAGCATTCACAAGTATCTTGAGATGGAACATGTTCACCATAAGCTTCCCGAAGTATATGATAACTTTCAGCAGCACTTTTCTTCAAAATAAAGTAATGAATTAAAACTTCCCATAAATGCTTTTTGGCACGAAATTTGACATATTTAAGCGTAAAAATATCTATGATGTTAACACCTTCAGAAAATTTGACATATGAAGTTTGAAGCTTGCTGTAAATACAACAAAATAGCATACATATCAAATGCATATATATCAACATATGTGTAACTCCATCTATTGAAAAAAATCCGCATTACTAACTGGTATACCTAGTATTTAGGTGCTCCTGTATTGGATAAATATTTATAAGGGTTATATCCTCTTGTTGGATTGATACCTTGATCATTATGAAAAGTCCTTCTTTGTCTCCTATTATATCCTGTTTTAAAATCTATTTTGTCTAATATTTTTTTTCCCAATGGCCAGGGAAGTTTTATTAGAGTTTGGATGGTCACCGGGTGGGTTGACATGGGTCTCTTAGCACCCACACAGCAACTCCAAAGTTTCTATGTAAACATCTTTATCTCTAAAATAAACAACCACTCCTCCCCCTCCAAAAAAACCCACCAAACTATAAGTGGTGCTGTTTCTTTCTTATATGGCTCAAATAATTAAAATTTTTGGTAGATATACAAAAATCTATGAGGTTTTTTTTTTAAATTAAGTGCTCGCCTTCAATCTTTTTTCCCCCTTTATTGATTAAGATATTACAAATGTGTCCTTATCACCCCAATGTCTCCTCTCTTCACTGATACAGCTCCTAGGGCATTGGAAACTAAAGGGAAAATAAACAAATGGGACTATATCAAAATAAAAAGCTTCTGCACAGCAAAAGAAACCATCAACAAAACAACAAGAAAGCCCACTGCATGGGAAAACATATTTGCCAATGTTATCTCTGATAAAGGTTTAATATCCAACATTTACAGGGAACTCATACAACTTAACAAAGGGAAGAGAAACAATCCAATCAAAAAATGGGCAAAGGACCTAAATAGACACTTTTTGAAAGAGGACATACATAAAGCTGAGAGACATATGAAAACATGCTCAAAGTCACTAATCATCCAAGAGATGCAAATCAAAGGAACAATGAGGTACCATCTCACACCTGTCAGACTGGCTATCATCAACAAATCAACAAACGACAAGTGCTGGAGAGGATGCGGAGAAAAAGGAACCCTCGTTCACTGCTGGTAGGAATGCAGACTGGTGCAGCCACTATGGAAGACAGTATGGAGTTTCCTCAAAAAACTAAAAATGGAACTTCCATTTGACCCAGTGATCCCACTTCTAGGAATATTTTATCTAATATTAAGTATTGCTAGCTTAGCTCGTTTTTTTCAAATTTCCATTTCCATGAAATATCTTTTTCCATCCCTTTACTTTCCGTCTGAGTGTGATTTTCCAATTGAAATGGGACTCTTGTAGACAGCATTCATATAGGTCTTGTTTTGTTATCCATTCGGCCACGTTACAGATTTGATTGGAGCATTTAATCCATTTATACTTAAAGTTATTATTGATAGGTATATAGCCATTTTATTAGTCATATTTATGTCCTTTTTCGCCTTATTCTTCTTAGAAAAGCCCATTTAACATCTCTTATAGCATGGGTTTGGTGGTAATAAATTCCTCTAACTTTTTCTTATCTGGCCAGCTCTTTATCTTGACTTGAATTTTAAGTGATAACCTTTCTGGATAGAGTAGTCTTGGCTGTAGGTCCTTGCTTTTTATCACTTTGAATATTTCCTCCCAATCCATTATGGCCGGCAAAACTGTTGAGAAATCAGCTGACAGTCTTATGGGAGTTCTGTTGTATTTAACTAATTGCTTTTCTTTTTATGTTTTTAAGATTTTCTATCTTTAACATTTGGTATTTTAATTATGATGTGCCATGGTGTGGGGCTCTTTGGGTCCATCTGTGCTTCTGCACTTGTATGTCTATATTTTTTGCCAGCTTAGGGAAGTTTTCAGTCACTATTTCTTCAAATAAGTTTTCAAAGTCCTTACTATCTCCTTCTGGTACACCTATGAAACAAATGATGTTATTCTTAATATCCCTTAAACTATCCTCTTATAAAATTCCTTTTGCTGTTCTGATTGAGTGTTTTTCACTACCTTGTCTTCCATAATATATACATTTTCCATCCTCTTAACTTTAACCTATTTAACCGATTTTCATCAAGCCTAAAAAGTGATTGGTCTTTATTTCTTTATATATAAACTAGAGGCTCGGTGCACAAAAATTTGTGCACTGGCGGGGGGGTATCCCTCAGCCCCACTTGTGCCCTCTCACAGTCTGGGACCCCTCGGGAGATAACAACCTGCTGGCTTAGGCCCGCTCCCGGGTGGGAGAAGGCAGGCCCATCCCCTAGGTGCCTGCCCCGCAGCCCCTGGTCAGGCTCAGAGCAGGGCCGATTGGGGGGTTGGGGCACCGCCCCCGTCACACTCAAGGCAGGGTCGATGGGGAGGTTGCGACGCCACCCCCGTCACACACAGAGCAAGGCGGATCAAGGGGTTGTGGCACCACCCCTGGCACAACCCCGGCCAATCAGGGGGTTGGGGCGCTGCCCCCTGTCACACACAGAGCAGGGCCCATCAGGGGGGTTGGGGCTCCATACCCTGTCACACACAGAGCAGGGCCGATCAGGGGGTTGGGGAGCTCCCCCCTATCAGGCACAGAGCAGGGCCGATCAGGGGGTTGGGGCGCCTTCCCCTGTCACGAACAGAGCAGGGCAGTTGGGAGGTTGTGGCCCCGCCCCCTGTCACACAAGAGCCGCAGGGCGATCGGGGGTTTGGGCGCTGCCCCCTGTCATGCTGCTCCAGGGGCCAGGAGGCCTCAAGGCTCCGCTGATCCCGGTGCCGGAAGCCTCGCTGCTCCGCTGATCCCGGTGCCAGGAGGCCTCGCTGCTCCGCTGATCCCGGTGCCGGGAGGCCTCGCGGCTCTGCTGATCCTGGTGCCGGGAGGCCTCGTGGCCCTGCTGATCCCGGTGCCGGGAGGCCTCGCGGCTCCGCTGATCCCAGTGCCGGGAGGCCTCGCTGCTCCGCTGATCCGGGTGCTGGGAGGCTCTGCTGATCCCAGGCCGGGAGGCCTCGCGGCTCCGCTGATCCCGGGTTCGGGAGGCCTCGCAGCTCCGCTGATCCCGGTGCTTGGAGGCATATTACCCTTTTACTATATAGGACAGAGGCCTGGTGCACGGGTGGGGGCTGGCTGGTTTTCCCTGAAGGGTGTCCTGGATCAGGATGGGGGTCCCCCTTGGGTGCCTGGCCAGCCTGGGTGAGGGGATGATGGCTGTTTGCAGCTGGTCACACACCCTTCAGGGTGGGGGTCCCCACTGGGGTGCCTGGCCAGTCTGGGTGAGGGGCTGAGGGCCGTTTTCAGGCTGGCGGGTGATTGACGCTCCCAACCTCTCCTTTTTTTCTTTATTCTGGGATTTATTTACCTTCTATGGCTGTCACTGGAGCTGAGAGCCGGCTTTAGCTCTGAGGCTCGGCTCCAGCTCTGAGACCTCAGCTGCTGAAAGCAGGTTTCTGGGCTTTGTTTACCTTTTGTATTTGAAACTTTGTTGCGACTCCAGCTCTGAGATCCCGGCTGGCTGAAAGCAGGTTTCTGGGGATTGTTTAGCTTCTATATTTGCAACATAGTTGCTTAGACTGCAGCTCAGAGCTGGGCGGCGGCAGGCGGGGAACCTTGGCTTCCTCCGTCACTGGAGCAAGCAAGCCTCCTGTTTACTTCAGCTGCCTGGCTGCCGGCCGCCATCTTGGTTGGCAGTTAATTTGCACATCTCGCTGATTAGCCAATGGGAAGGATAGCGAAGTTACGGTTAATTACCATGTTTCTCTATTATTAGATAGGATGTGCCTGTGCCTCCCTGGACACATACTGATCTGCTTGACATTTTTATTAGCCTTTTGTGTGTGCATGTGTTTCATTTTGGATAATTTCTAGAACTATGTTTTTAAGATCATTCATTTTTTCTGTAATGTCTAGTGTGCTATTCACCCCTTATCATGTAACTTTTTATCTCTCACATTGTAGTTTTCATCTTTAAAAGTTTGATTTGAATCTCTAATATATTTCTTCTACCTTTTCAAACACATGAATATATTTATAGTAACTTTTAAAAATATATTTTATTGATTTTTTTATAGAGAGGAAGGGAGAGGGATAGAGAGTTAGAAACATCGATGAGAGAGAAACATCGATCAGTTGCCTCCTGCACACCTCCCACTGAGGATGTGCCCGCAACCAAGGTACATGCCCTTGACCGGAATTGAACCCAGGACCCTTCAGTCTGCAGGCCAATGCTCTATCCACTGAGCCAAACCGGTTAGGGCTATAGTAACTTTTAATAAACTACTTAGTAATCATGTCAGTTGAACCATTTTTGCATTGGTCTCAATAGACTGATTTTTCTCATCATTATGGGTCAACTCTTCCTGCTTGGGAGCCAGGTAAAAATTCTCAAGCACCATTAGGTGTTCTGGGAAATGGTAAATTATTGTAGATAGTATTGATTCTCTTGGAAATGCTTGTTCAGTGGAATCAATGCAGCTATTAGCTTAGGGTGAATTCTTTCCCCTCTGCTGTGCCAGTGTCCTGAGAACTCTGCCTGATTCTCTATGAAGTACAGGTTTTCCACTCTGATCGGTGGGTACACAAACTCTGCCGCCCAGGCTTTTTCAAGCCCCAGTGATTTTTCCTTCCTGGTAGTTGTTTCTCCAGCGTCAAGCAGTTTATTCATGCAGAGATGCTAGTCAGTACTCAGTACTCAGTGGAAGACTAGAGGTCTCTGGTGGCTTTCTGCGTAGCTCTCACCTTTCTGTACTCTGACCTGCAGACTCTTGCCTCTCTGGTGTCTCCAGACCTCCAGGTCTGTCTTTTCAACTGAGGCAGACTGTGGGGCTCAGCCTGGGCCCTCCCTGGGCTGTAGCCTAGGAAGGAACTCGCTCTAGGCAATAAGCAGGGGCTCACATTGGATTTTGTGCCCCTCACCCCGCCCCAGGATCCCTGTCTTATGCTGTTCCATGTCTAATATTTGAAAATGGTGTTTCAAGTTTTTGGTCAAATTTTCAGGTGGGAAGGTACATGTGGTCTATTACTCCATCTGGCTGGCAGTAAAAGTCAGACTTGATAAGTCTCGTTACCAAATTGGAATGGCTGATAGTTCTCTCAGAAGTGACCATGACCCGTCCTTCAACTTCTCTGGGAGCTGCCCCTTCATGGATCCACTCTGATCACTAGTTGTCTAACTGGCAGGAGTGCTGGTAATGCAGGAATGGAAACCCCCACAAAAGAGTGCTCCTACTCTTAACCTCTAGGTGATGCACCATATGGCAGAATGGAAAAAAGATGTCAGTGGGGGGAAAATGTCAGGGAATGACATTTGTACAGAGGCAAAGAACCCAGGGTGGCAACTCTGTTTTTGCTATAATCACTATAGGTTTTTACGGAGAAGCTCACAATATTTGGCTGGACTTGACACTGGTCATCTCCACTTTATATACATTTGGGTGGTAGGCACTGTGATAGGGAAGGCCTTCTTTGCCTCCAGTACACAATCTTCTCTTCAGATGCCCTTGGGGTCCCCACAGCCTTCCCGAGGTTTGGAAGCAGATAGGAGTGTCTGGATGTCAGCAGGCCACTCTCACCCAGAAAGGCTGAGTCACATGCTTAGAGGGTCACTTGTTACTTCCTAAGGTCCCACCACGGTTGCTGGCTGACAGGCTCTGTGCCACTGTTGGCCCTTTGAGCTCTCAAAGTCCCTCCAGGGCAGTTTGAAGTTGTAATCTTTGTAGCAGCAGCACCTGGAGCCTTTCCCATCCCTGGTCTTCACCAGCCAAAGTGATGTTTTCTGAAATATAACAGGTTTGTCCTGGTTGACAGAGATGAACAAGGGGGCTGTGAGGAGTGGGATACACTTGGAGGATCCTGGGTCCTTAGGATTGCTGGGGTTTCAGGTTCTCCTCCTCATACCTTGGCTGTGTGCAGAGGGCAGTTGATCAGAGTACTGACAGTGAGGGAACCTGGGAAGAGTGCAAGGGAGGAACTGCCAGCGGAGGTGAGGGTGGGGTGCTACTCGCAGCTCAGACAGAAAATGGACACTGCACAAACCCTCTGCAGGTCAGAGTGTATGGCCGGGTGATCCTCCAACAAAGCCCCTGTAATCACCTTTGAAGGGTTTCTCTTTACCTGTCCCTGCACCTGACTTTACAGAGCCTGGGACATCCTGCCCGACGACAACACTACTGTCACAGTCTTCTCACCCAGAGCACTGAGGTGTTTCTCAACTACGCTTCTCAGCTTCCCCACGTGCAGGGCCCTGTGCTGCTCTTGAAACCAGCTAATTAAGAGTTACTTTTGCCCCTTACCTCTTTATAATTGATGCTACTTCCCCTTATTATGATTTTTAAAAACATATTTTTTATTGATTTCAGAGAGGAAGGGAGAGGGAGAGAGAGAGAGAGAAACATCATTGATCGGCCGCCTCCTGCATGCCCCCACACTGGGGATGGAGCCCGCAACCCAGGCATGTGCCCTTGACCAGGATCAAACTGTGATCTCCTGGTTCCTAGGTTGACACTCATCCACGGAGCCATGCAGCCAGGCCCCCGTTATTTTTATATAGTGCAATCATGTCCCTCCCTCAACAATAAAATTATAAAGCTATTAGAGAATAAAGAACAAAGAAGAGCAGGGAAAATGGATTTTAGATAGCGTCGGTAACAAAATGACTTGGCAGACAGGTGGAAAGAAATCTCCTGAGGACCTTGGAAATCCTACAACTCAGCGCTCCAGAGAAGGGTTGGCAAACTGACCCAGGCACCACGTCTGACCCACCGCCTGTTTTGATAAACAGAGGTTTATTGGCGTAGAGTCACACTCATCTGTGTACAGACTGTCTGCTTTCCTGCTACAATGGCTTTGGGGAGTAGTTATAACAGAGAACATATGACCCGTGAAGCCTAAAATATTTACTGTCTGGTCCTTTATAGAAAAAGTCTGCTCTTGCCTGGTCAGGAAACAAAAATATTAGAAGTCTGATTCTGATGGAAAAATTCTGAATTCTGACTTGGCAATAATACTGAAGCACAGATTCCATATATCATATGTGATATTTCTCAAAGACTGCTGCTGAGGCATATAGGCAATTATTAGTCAGTTTTCAGATGTAAAAATTTGGTCATCATTAACTCGGGAATTGTTTCATTCTCATTTTAGAAACTAGATGGTGAAAACGCAAGCATGAAGTTTGCAGGTTTGTCTTGTGTTTTTCTGCTTATCATTTTTCAAATTGACTTTGTACAAAATGATGAAAGTCCTAGGAAGCAAAGGAGGAAGATGTATGACAGAAGACTGAAGAAAAGTTCTTCGCCCAACCACAGGTCCAGCAGGCAGCCCAGAATTCAGCAAACAACAGTGGTGATGCCAGCGGCAGCACTTCCCATGGTTAACTTGCATTCTAGCACGGAGGAGGAGTTTGAATCCTTTTTAACTTTTCCTGGAGTAGAATCAAGCTACAATGTGCTACCAGGTAAGAAAACAGTACTAGAGAGAGAGAGAGAGAGAACCTCCATGAAGATAATTTTTAAAAATTAAACTTATCTTTTGGTTTAATCTACGAAGAAGTTTTGAATTAATTTTAAAAATCATGCATAGAATCCATTTATAAAAGTATTGGAAAATAGATAAAGTAATTAGTTGTCCTACAACTATATTTATAAAACCATAGTTACTATTTTGTTTTATTTCTTTCTAGCCTGTTTACTATGCAATGTATTTTAGTTGTAATCATAACAAAGATAATATACATATAAATTTGTAAACTGCTTTTTAACTTTCTATATTACCTAAGATATAGAAATAAATGATACAGATGATTCTATAAAAATGTATATTAATTTTAAATCAATTTATTTAAGCAAAAATGGAATTAAGCTATTGTATTTTATATAGACTAAATTACTGAAGTTTTTTATAATTTCATTAAAAATTATTTTCATTTATTTCAGAGAGGAAGGGAGAGGGAGAGAGAGATAAAAACATCAACAATGAGAGAGAATCACTGATGTTTCTGCAGGCCCCACACTGGGAATCAAGCCCACAACCCAGGCATGTGCCCTGACTAGGAATCGAATCGTGACCTCCTAGTTCACAGGTCAATGCTCAACCACTGAGCCACGCCAGCAGGCCTAAATTATTGAATTTTTAAAGGCTGAAAAGATTGGAAATTCTGTCAAATATTTCAACTAGCCATTTTTAAGAACACTTTAGTATAATGATTTCAAAGTCCACATTTTTGCAGATTTAGAAGAAAAAAAATAATTATATTGTACATATTACCTTTACATAAAATTTCAAAAGACGTAAGGCAATAACACTACATAATATTTTGTGGTTAACACTTCATATATTGTCTCAAGGAAACCAAATGCTTCTACATGATGGATGGTATTTCTACGAAGTTAACGGAAATAACAAAATGTCCATGAAAATATACAACTTAGATCACATTTACAGGATGACCAGGAAAAGTCAAAGGCATGATGCTGACACTGTCCCCAGCTGCTCAAGCATGAGGAGCCCCGCGTCCCTAGCGTAGAGGACCGACACCCACCATTGGCAGCGCAGTGGTGGAGAGCAGTGTGCGTGATGTGATCTCAAAGCTGCTTACAAATATGTAATGGAGGCAAGTTTGCGTAACAACACATAGATATATATAAACATTTCTCAATTGTCCTAAAATGCTTTCCAGTGGTTTTATAGCACTTTTTTAAAAAAATTGCAGCTAAATGAAATAATAAAAAACTTACCATTTTAACATTATAAAGTGTACAATTCAGTGGTACTTAGTAAACTCACAATGCTGTGTAACAATGATCGCTATCTAGTTCCTGACCAAAAGGAAATTCCAAAATATTAAGCAGTTGCTCCCCCTAACCCAGCCCTGGCAACTACTGAACTGTCTCTAAAGTTTTCAAACTCTGGATACTTCATATGAAAGGAGTCACCTGCAGCCATTGGTGTTTGGCTTCTTCCACTTTAGTATAATGATTTCAAAGTTCATCCATGTTGTAGCATGTGTCAGTACTTCATCCTTTTTATGGCTGAATAATATTCCATTCTACAGATAGACCACATTTTGCTTCTCCATTCATCTGTTGATTGACATTTCGGTTGTTCCTAACTTTTGGCTACTGTGAATAGCAAGCTATAAATGCCTGTAAACAAGTTTCTATTTGAACTCCTGTTTTCAATATTCTTGGGTATATAGAAGTGGAACCTAGAAGTGGAACATGGGGTACCTAGGAGCTGGGCCATATGGAAATTCTATGATTAATTTATTGAGGAACCACCAAATGTTTTCAACAAAGGTGACAGACACCATTTTATATACCTACAAGCAATGTTCAAAGATATCAATTTCTCTGTACCCCTGCCAACGTCTGTTATTTCCCATTTTTTAAAATATAGCCATTTTGTGGATATGAAGTTTTATTTTACTGTGTATTTCCCTAATGACTAATGATGTTGACCATCTTTTTATGTGCTTATTGTCCATTGTACATCTTCTGAGAAATGTCTATTCAAGTCCATTGCTCAATTTTTTAATTGGGTTGTCTTTCTGTTGTTGTTATGAGAGTTCTTTATGTATACTGTGGCTATTAGGCCTTTATTAGAGAATGATTTGCAAATATTCTCTGCCATTGTGTATGCTGTCCTTTTACTTTCTTGATTATGTCCTTTGACGTATCAACATTTTAATTTTGTTAAAGTCCAATTTATCTGTTTTTTGTGGCTGGGCTTTTGGAATAATATCTAAAAACCCACAGTCATGAAAATTTACACCTATGTGTTCTTCTATGAGTATTGTAGTTTTAGCACTTATATGTATGTCGTTGATCCATTTTGAGTTAATTCTTATATTTGGAGTGAGGTAGGAGACAACTTCATTCTTTTGCATATGGATGTCCAGCTGTCCCAGCACCATTTGTTAAAGAGACTATTTTTTTCCCTACTTAACGGTCTTGGCCCTCTTGTCAAAATTCATTTGACCAGAGATTAAAAATGGCGGCAGAGGAGGAGAAACCAAGATGGCGGCATAGGTAAACACCGAAAATTGCTGCCTCCCACAACAACTTCAAAAATACAACTAAAAGACAAAACGGACATCATCCAGAACCACAGGAAGGCTGGCTGAGTGGAAATTCTACAACTAGAAGGAAAGAGAAAAGCACACTGAGACTCAGAGGAGGTGCGGAAGTGCAGAGGTACATAGGCGCACGCGGAAAGGGCTGGCAACGGAGGAAGCGGTTGTCTTTTTCAAGCTCCTGATGGCCCAACTTCAATTCCGGGCTAGTCTCTGGGGACCCAGACTCATAGGGGGAGAAACTGAACTGTCTGCCATCCGGTAGAACTCGAGGGCGGCTTTCTCTCAGAGGTACCTGCAGCGATTACCACGGGACACAGACCCGGGGCCTCTTAGGGCAGGCCTGAGGATCAGCCATAGCTGTTTGCTCCACCCTGTTGATTCCCTGAGACCCCGCCCCACCCAAGCTGCCAGCAGAGGCTTTTGCATATGAATGGCCTGCCTCTTTGCAATCTAAAACTACCTAACAAACTGCAGCTGGGTCAGAGAGACCCAGAACATCCAAAAGAAGGCCCAAGGCCCCATAGCAGCTTGCACTGCTTCACAGCTGGGCCTCATCTGGGCACCTCAAAACCCCAAACAAAGAAAAGGAATCTGCAGATCTCTCCATAGCTCCTGCTGAGTAGCCTCAGGCAGAGGCTAAATTAGCACCTCCTTAGAGATCCAAGAGCCAGTGTACCCAGTGGTCAGAGTGGGACCATCCAGATTACAACTCCTCAGATCCATAAGGGACACACTCAGGGGGCAGACTCAGTGAGCACCAAAGCCCCACTGAAGCAAGTCTTGCCCCAGAAGGGTGTCTCCAGCACAGAAGTTCTCCCACTGTAGACACAGCTGATTCTCACGCCAATTGGCCTGGAGGTCAATTCCTTCTAGTGATACCTACAACAATCAAGGCTTAACTACAACAAGACTGTGCACAAAGCCCAAAAAGGGGTACACCAAGAGTGTCCACCTCAGGTAATTGGGGAGGCTGAGCCACTGGGCCCTATAGGACACCTAGCACAGAAAGCCACTCTATCAACACAGGGAAGCATAAAAAATGCGGAGACAAAGAAACAGGTCACAAATGACAGAAATGGAGGAAAGCAAACTGCAGGATATAGAGAAACTGCAGATAAATTTAGTGAGACCCTCAAGAAATCTAGTGAGACCCTCGAGGTTATGAAAAGGACCAACTAGAAATTAAGCATACACTGACTGAAATAAAGGATATTATGCAGAGTTCCAACAGCAGTCTAGAGGATCGCAAGAATCAAGTCAAAGATTTGAAATACGAAGAAGCAAAAAACACCCAACTGGAAAAACAAAAAGAAAAAAGAATTCAAAATTATGAAGACAGTGTAAGGAGCCTCTGGGACAACTTCAAACGTACCAACATCCGAATTATGGGGGTGCCAGAAGAAGAGAGAGAGCAAGATATTGAAAACCTATTTGAAGAAATAATGACAGAAAACTTCCCCTACCTGGTGAAAGAAATAGACTTACAAGTCCAGGAAGCGCAGAGAACCCCAAACAAAAGGAATCCAAAGAGGACCACACCAAGACACATCATAATTAAAATGCCAAGAGCAAAAGACAAAGAGAGAATCTTAAAAGCAGCAAGAGAAAGAAAGTCAGTTACCTACAAGGGAATACCCATACGACTGTCAGCTGATTTCTCAACAGAAACTTTGCAGGCCACAAGGGAGTGGCAAGAAATATTCAAAGTGATGAATCCCAAGAACCTACAACCAAGATTACTTTATCCAGCAAAGCTATCATTCAGAATTGAAGGTCCCGATTCAAAAAGAGAGCCGACTCCTCAGTTGCCAGCCCTTGCCACGTGCCCCTCCGTACCTCTGCACTTTACTTCCGCAGCTCCTCTGAGTCTCAGTGTGCTTTTCTCTTTCCTTCTAGTTGTAGAATTTCCACTCAGCCAGCCTTCCTGTGGTTCTGGATGATGTCCGTTTTGTCTTTTAGTTGTATTTTTTAATGTGTTGTGGGAGGCAGCAATTTCCGGTGTTTACCTATGCTGCCATCTTGGTTTCTCTCAGGCACCCTCTTAAAGGGCCAAAACACAAAATTTCCTGTGGATTCACCTACCATGTGCTCTGCCAGAGGGAGGGCAGAGTGGACTGGAGCTGTGTGAGCAGAAGCCAGGATTGGGGGCTCTGGGTTTAGAGCTCAGAATGCAGACACCCCTGTTTCTTGTGCTGAGTCATTCCCTCACACTGCAGAGGTCATCTTTCTCATACAAACATTTGCCTTGCCTGAGAGGAAGACAGTTGACCCATCCTATTGGAAAATACCTTGCCCTGAGGCCATGTAAGAGACTAAAAATAACAATTAGCTTCCAGGCAGAAGCAACTGCCCCACCCTGTTGCATGCGGCCATTCAAGTGGAATCCTGTCAATCTGTAGGCAGAGGTAGGCTCTGGAGGCTTTAAGTCTTTGCCTGATATAATTAGTCAGAAACAGCGTTTGACACTGTCCTGCACTGGAGATTGAGAGGCATAATGGATCTACCTAATACATAGCCACAAATCCAAAGAGACAGCCAAATGAGGAGCTAGAGAAATAACTCCAAATGAAAGAGCAACAGAATTCTCCAGAAGAAGAGATAAATGAAGCAGGGATAAAAAATTTATATGAAACATAGAATTGAGAGTAATGATGGTAAAGATGCTCAACAAAATTAAAAAAGGTATAGTAACTATGAAAAAAAACAGTCGGAAATAAAGAATGACATAGCACAAATAAAGAACACATTGGAAGGAACACACAGCAGATTAGGGGAAGCTGAGGATCAAATCAGTGAATTAGAAAACAAGGTTGAAAAAAATCACTCAATCAGAGAACCAAAAAGAAAATACAATTTAAAAACAGGAGGACAGCTTAAGGGAGCTGTGGTACAATGTGAAAAGTAACAATATTAGAATAGCAGGTGTGCCAGAAGAGGCAGAAAGGGATAGAGAACATGTTTAAAGAAATAATGCAGAAAACGTCCCTGACCTGATAAAGGAAAAAATGAAACAAGTTCAGGAGGCACAGAAAACCCCAAGCAAGAAGAACCCTAATAGGCCCATGCTCAGACACGTCATAATTAAAATGCCAAAAATTAAGGACAAAGAGGGGATCTTAAAGGCAGCAAGTGAAAAGAAGTTACCTACAAAGGAGCTCCCATAAGGCTCACATCTGACTTCTAATCAGAAACTCTACAGGCCAGAAGGGAATGGCATGAAGTGCTCAAGGTAATGAAAAGCAAGAATCTGAAACCAAGATTACTACATCCAGCAAGGCTATCATTCAAAATAGATGGTCAAATAAAGAGCTTCAACAAGAAAGGCATGTCCATTTTCACCACTCTTATTCAACACAGTACTGAAGTCCTAGCCACAGCTATCAGACAAGAAGAAATAAAAGGCATTCAAATTAGAAAGGAGGAAGTAAAACTCTCATTATTCACAAGATGACATGATGTTGTATATAGAAAACCCTAAAGTCTCTCACAAGAAAACTACTACATTTAATAAATGAATATGGCAATGTAGTAGGATACAAAAATCAATATCCAAAAATTGATGGCTTTTTTTATACACCAATAATGAATTCTCAGAAAGAGAAACTAAATAACCAATTCCATTTACCACTGCAACAAATAAATTAAGATACTTAGGAATAAATTTAACCAAGGAGGCAAAAGACCTGTACTCTGAAAACTAAAGGATGTTGAAAAAAGAGACAGAAGAAGATATAAACAAGTGGAAGAGTATACCATGTTCATGGCTTCATAGAATTAACATAATTTAAATGTCCATACAATGCAAGCAATCTACTATTAAAACACCAATGGCGTATTTCACAGAGCTAGAAAATATGCTCCAAAAATTTATATGAAATCAAAAAAGACCCCCAAATAGCTGCAGCGATTTTGAGAAAGAAAAACAATGTTGGAAGAATCACAATATCAGATTTCAAGTAATACTACAAAGCCACGTGGTACTGGCACAAGATCAGGCATATAGACCAATGGAACAGAACAGAGAACCCAGAAATTGACCCAAGACATTATGATCAATTAATATTTGCCAAATGAGGCAAGAGCATGCAATGGAGTCAAGAGAGTCTCCAATAAATGGTGTTGGGAAAACTGGACAGAAACATGCAAAAAAATGAAACTAGAATGAACTTATATCATACACAAGAATAAACTCAAAATGGATAAAAGACTTAAACGTAAGACGTGAAACCATAAAAATCCTAGAAAAAACCATAGGCAGCAAAATCTCAGACATCTCTCATAGCAATATGTTTACAGATACATCTCCTAAGGCAAAGGAAACGAAGGAGAAAATAAACAATGGGATTACCTCAAAATAAAAAGCTTTTGCACAGCAAAAGAAACCATCAACAAAATAAAAAAGGAGCCCACTGCATGGGAGAACATATTTGGCAATGATACATCCAAAATATAAGGAACTCATACAACTTAACAATAGGAAGATAAACAATCCAATTAAATGGGCAAAGGATCTAAATAGACACTTTTCCAAAGAGGACATACAGACGGCCAAGAGACATATGAAAAAATGCTCAAAGTCACTAATCATACAAGAGATACAAATCAAAACGACAATGAGGTATCATCTCACACCTGTCAGAATGGCTACCATCAACAAATTAACAAATGAAAAGTGCTGGTAAGGATTCGGAGAAAAAGGAACCCTTGTGCACTGCTGGTGGGAATGCAGACTGGTGCAGCCACTGTGGAAAACAGTATGGAGTTTCCTCAAAAAATCAAATATGGAACTCCCATTTGACCCCGTGATCCCACTTGTAGGAATATATCCTAAGAAACCTGAAGCACCAATCAGAAAGAATGTATGCACCCCTGTGTTTATAGCAGCACAATTCACAATAGCTAAGATCTGGAAACAGCCTAAGTGCCCATCAGCAGACAAGTGGATAAAAGCTGTGGTACATTTACACCATGGGATACTATGCAGCTGTAACAAAGCAGGATCTCTTACCCTTTGAGACAGCATGGAGGGACCTAGGGAGTATCATGCTAAGTGAAATAAGCCAGAGAAAAGACAAGTATCACATGATCTCACTCATATGTGGAATCTATGTAACAAAATAAAGTGAACAGAGTGGATCCACAGACATGGAAGATTGGAACAGAGTGCAGGATCTCGGAGGGAAGGCAGGGAGGGTGGGGGGTGGGAGGTAATCAACCAAAGAGCTTGTATGCATATATGCATGGCCCATGGACACAGATAGTGGGGTGGTGAGGGCCTGGGGCGGGGGTCAGGGGATGGGCTGGAGGGGTCAATGAAGGGGAAAGGGAGACATATGTAATACTTCCAACAATAAAGAATTATTTTTAAAAAATAAATAGAAGCAAGCAAATCTTTGTAGCTCAAGTGAAAAAAAAATCAAAAAAATCCTTTGACCATAGTAAGGTAGTCTCAGTATTCCATTGGCCTATATGTTTATCCTGAGGCCACCGCTGACCATTGCAGGTTTGTAGTAACTTTTGAAATATCTAAGAACAAAATATCTAAGAACAAAATATCAATTTTGTTCTTGTTATTTTTCTTCAGGATTTTTTTGGATATTCAGGGCCCTTTGTAATTCTATGTGAATTTGAGGGTAAACTTTTGCATTTTTGCCAAAAAAAAGCTATTGGAATTTTGATGGAATATAGGATTTTATAATCAGGAGAAACATTATGCGGATGTGTTTCTTCCACGCGAGGAATTGGGTGGTGGGAGTGGCCCAGGGCAAGCGTCTCGGGGGAGCTGGCAGGGCTTGAGCTGGACTGAGTGGGAGGGAAGGTCGGGACACATGTGAGACTCGCTTGGGAGTGCAACCTGGGGACAATGTGAGATATTAGGTCGAGAGTTATTAGGGGTGACACTAGGGCCAGGACAAACAGTCCCTCACGTGTCTGCGCCTGTGTGACAGCCATCCTGCGGGTGAGGATGGAAGCGCAGGCCAGTCAGCTCCCAGGAAAGGAGCAGAGGGCAGGGGCGGCGTCCAGAGGCTCCGTGGAGACCTCTCCCCGCGGGAGCCACGCAGACGCCACCTTGTGTGGTTCTAGTTCCCGCCCAGGCGGTGACCGCACCAGGGAGTAAGTGTCCGGTGCTCTCTCCTAGGGCGGAAGGGCCGCTGCTCGGTGAACGGGGTGACCATGTACAACGGGGCCGCGTGGTCGCCGGAGCCCTGCACCACCTGCCTGTGCGCCGACGGAAGGGTGCTCTGCGACCGGACCAGGTGCCCGCCTCCGCGGTGCCAGCGCGCGGCCACCCCCGAGGGCGAGTGCTGCCCGGTCTGCTCGGACTCCGGTATAAACGTTCAGCCCAAAATATCACACGCGACTCAGCCTTGCCCTCCCCTGTTTACTTGCACTTGCTCTAATTTATGATAAAGTGGTCGTCAGAATACTTAAACTATTGGCACAATGATGACAGGGCATAGAAAATTACTTGGGAATAATACGGGAGGACAGGCATAAGCGCTCAATTCGAGCTGCGGGAAGGAGGCGGATGGGGCCCCGCAGCCGCGCTGAGAGGCCGTGAAGGGTTTGGGCAGCCCGCGGTCCCTGCCCTGTGTGCCGGAGCTGCCGGCTCCTACCGCTCGCTCCCTGTGGCACAGCGATTAGCCCAGACGCAGAGGAAGAACTCGGAGAGCAGGGAGGCTGGTCTGCGTCCGGAGCGTGTCCCGCTCGGGGCTGCTGGGCCCACGGTCACCAGGCGGCTTTGTCGGCTGCTCACTATCCCAGGGTCCCTGGAGGCTCATCCCTGAGGGAGGAGAGGCCCCTCAGGAGAGAGGCCAGCTCTCCCCCAAGCCAGCCTGGCCCAGCCTTTTGAAATACAAACCCAGGGAAGTAGGCACGAGAGGCACTGGGGTGCTGTTTCCTCATCTGGGTCAAGGATGATCACAGGCAGGTCTCCTGCCAGGAAGAACTTCAGAATATTTAGAAACTGTACTTTGGTGGATACTACCAACTATTTCACTAAGGTATTATGACTTTTAAAGTGTTAGAAAATAAGTGTTTAATAAAATTGACTCCTTGGGGGGTGAAACATAAAACTTATAAAGATTCAGAAATTCTCATTTTTCAAAGGAGCTGAATTATTCCTAAAATGCTGTAGTTATTTTGGAAAAATAAACTTGGGTATACAGGAAGGATTTTAAATGTTTTAATATGACAGCTTTAGCTTCCTTCTGCTCATTTTTTTCTATTCTCCTTTTGTATTTTCTGCTAAAGATGTGAAAAAATAACTCAAACACTTTATATTATATACTGAATTGAAATCTTAAGTAATCCTTCAAATAATTATTCTTTGAGTTCTTCTAGGGATGATTTGTTTAGTATTAAATGAAGGCAAGGAGAGGCTGAATACATAGTTTTATGTATTTGATGGAAGGAAGCCTGGACACTGAGCTCACTCCTTCCTAGAACTCCCAGAGGGCGAGGCTGCAGTGCCAGCCACGCCTGCCCGCCTTTAGCAAACAGTGACAGCTAATCCCGCTGTGGGCCAGCTGTGCACTGCACGCTATTTCTGCTCTTATCGCCATGTAGTAGTACACAGGGCTCTCATGTGTATCTCGGTTAGTTAAGCCAGATGTTTTCTGTAAGTCTCAAGAAGCAAAATGATTTCAGTAGAGTCCAGGAGAAAAAACGACCTTTCTAGCAAAGGGTGCTTTTAGACTCATGGAGCTAAAAGGAAATTGGGAAAAAAAATAATAAATTTATAAACAAAAGCCAATTTCACTACCATAAGCCTGAGAGTGCACACATTCTTGCCTTATCAACAACCCCACTAATAAACAACGGGGCTACTTCTCATTTTGCACCCCTTGTAGTTACCAGGTAGAATGACACCGAGTAGAAATAGTAAAACCTCAATTAAAACAAAAATTGTCTATAATAGATCTTACAGCAATAGAAATAGTTACTATTAAAACTATTCAAGCAAAAATTTTAAGCTGCATTTCATGTGTAAACTGCACTCAAACACCTGGAGGGATACTCACTAGCGTCCCTTTGCTATGACTCTTCTTTTATTCATATCACAATGTGCCCTGCTGCCTCCTCCGTGCATGGTCGGAGCCTCCTACTCACTATCAGTGCTAGAGCGTTAATGACAGAACTGACTTTTCTGGTGATTCTTCAGAACAAAGAGAACCTCCTAATTCACATCATCGGCAGCGGCCACCTCCTTGGGTGAAACTGGACCAAGCATTGAGAAAAGAGGAGCTTCCGGCTGAGGAGGCTGAAGGAATGAAAGAAACTGAAGACAGGGAGCAAAAGAAAATGAGCCCGGAACCTGGGGACAGAGGAAGACTTCCTGGCCAGGGTCAGCGCAGCAGGGCTGAGCAGAGGCCTGGAGAGGAGGGCAGGCAGGCGCGTCCCCACGGAAACACAGCCAGGGAGGTAGAGGAGGAGGAGGTGGAGGAGGTGGAGGTGGAGGAGGAGGAGGAGGAGGAGGAGGAGGAGGAGGAGGAGGAGGAGGAGGAGGAGGAAACCAGAGGTGTGTTACCGGTGCTGTCCCAACTCCCAGCCGGTGCTCCTCCCAGACGCAGGCCAGCTCTGCCCAGTGGGTGCTCTCTGTCCTACAGGACCATCAGCTGCAACGATGCAGACCTCGCCCAGATACCACCGCTGGCAGCACCCGAGGTAACAAGCCTGGAGCTTGCTGGTAAGAGATGTCGATGTCCATTTCATTTTTAGCTTTAAAAGTAAATAACTCATTCCCCTATGAATGTTATATTTTAATCTCGTAATATAAATGGATTCTAAACAGACTATTTTCGTAATCTTTAAACACAAACGTTGCAGAAGAGGTAGGTGTTTTACTACAGTATAGCATAATTGGATGTAAAGCAGAGTCCTCCAAATCCAACCGTGATTTCTCATGGACTTCTTTAAAAAAAATGTTTTTATTGACTTCAGAGAGGGGAAGGGAGAGGGAGATAGAAACATCAATGATGAGAGAGAATCACTGATCTGCTGCCTCCTGCATGGCCCCTACTAGGGATCAAGTCTGCAACCCGGGCATGTGCCCTGACCTGGAATCAAACTGTGACTTCCTGGTTCATGGGTCAACACTCAACCACTGAGCCATGCCGGCCGGGCTGGACTTCTTTCTTAAAGTCAGCTTTACTGAGGGTAACTTTCATGGAGTTAAACTTATTTTTAGCATGGTACTGAGTTTTGAGACATGCATATAGTCAGGTAACCTCTGCCCAATTCTTCATGTCCCTCTGTTCACAAGCCCTGGCCACCAGGATGTGTCTGTGTCTGTAGTTTAGACGTTTCCAGACATCATGAGAACGGGGTCACTAGGCACACGGCCTCCTTAGCTGGCTTCCCCCATCACACTGCTTTTGGGGTCATCCAGGCTGTTGCATTTGGTCAGCATCTTGCCCTCCCTACTGCTGAGAGCTGTCTGGATGAACCAGTGGTATCAGCTGAGGCATCTGGAGTGTTTCCAGTTGGGGGCAGTTCTGTGGTTATGAACACCCACATACAGATGTCTGTGGAGACCCCGTTTCCTTCTCCCTGGAGTACGTGCCAGGAGTAGGACCACTAAGTGAAACAGAGATGCGTTTAACTTGAATTCTGCGTCCTGTCAGCCATTCTCCATCATGTTAGCTATTCTGGTGGACATGGATGGTCCCGACCTTCTACTCCTGTGTTTATAGGGCCACCTGAAAAGGTCCTTAGTGGAGGAACAGCATGACCAGGTTTGGTGTGGCTGGCTGGCAAGGAGGCTGGGCCAAATGGACAACGGTGATATGGCCCATGAGGGGTGGCCCTGCAGATGCAGGGGCCGCAGGGGCCACAGGGTCTGAATGGGGTTTCAGACATCCTGGGGGAAATCACAGCAACAAACTACCATCAAAATAATAAATGATGATATAACATCATTTATACTCAACAGGAAAAGTCTGACACCTTTGCTCAGGATGGCCAGTCTGTGACAGAACCCCCTGCATCATGGCCTCCTGACACCACGCTCTTGTGACCCCAGCAAAGCCCCTCCTGTGCCCGCGTGCCAGATGTCCCACAAGAAAGCTTGGTTTGCGAAAGTCTAGTCTTATGATGGTGAATGGCCGGTGCACACACTGTCTTGGTTTTGCAGGAAGGTCACATTTGGTTTATATTGTGCTTACTCTATCTGGGAAGCTCATTTTCTTAGTTTAAAACCACTGACTACTGTATTTAACCAAGTGTCAAAACAAAACCCCATAAAGTTAAGGCCCGTAGGAACTTCTGTAGGTCACAGTCATGGGAGCAGAACCTCGGATCTGGAGGTGATGAGATTATCTCCCCATGCCGCTGATTTAGGGACTGAGCCTGGTGCTCCAGAAAGGCAATCGACACGCCCACAATGTCGTTGATTAATTGCAGGGTTATAGTTGTGAGCCAGGGCCTAAGAAATGCCAATGGGAAAAGATGAAGAGCTATAAAAACCATAACCTTCTAGAAACCATCTGTCATACGATGCCCAATGCTCACAGCATGGTCTAGCAACTACACTCTGGATGTTTTAAGCAGCTTTATCTAAAACCTGAGGTATAGAGCATGGCAAGTCCTTAGAGTGCACGTTCTGACTCTGTGAAACAGGGGAGCCCCAGTCGTTTACTTTTCTAAATGTGCATCCGCTGATGTGATATACCTCCCGGAGGCCCATGCTGTGAGTATTGCTTTTTCATACAGAGAAGACTCTCGTTTGCTCTCTGTGCAAGTGCACGTGTGTGTATGTATTGGCACATCGGTCTAAAACACAACTGTCCTGTCCTAGGCAATTCCATCACCTCCATTCCCGATGAAGCATTTAATGGACTACCGAATTTGGAAAGGCTTGATTTGAGCAAAAATAGTATCACCTCTTCAGGCATAGGTCCAGAAGCATTCAAGGTAAACCCACGTTCTGATTTGTCACAATCTATTTAGATTGCTTTCCCATGACTGGCACTGGCAGTGGTGGAGATGGGGAAGAGAAGAAAAGCTGAACGTTTACCTGGTAGCATTCTCCTAAGTGGAGAAACTTTCTTCCCTGATGTCCCTAAACTGTATTGAAGTTTTACCTTGAATAGAGCCTGTTATGTCACATGTGTCTGGCTGTCATACCCTTAGAGCACCAGACACCGCACCAATAACAAAATAAATGTATTAAATTTATAGAGTAGTTTTCCCCCACGTCGCTGAGAACATGTGCGTGAGGTGCTCCAGGGAGGAAGGGCAGGATCTGGAAGCTTCCCGAACGGTGGGCGGCAGCGCATGTGAGCCCCTGCTCTGGGGCGGGCAGCACTGATGAAGGGACACGTTAGCAAGAGGGCGTCTGAAAACACAAATGGACTCGGTGTTCAGGTTGGGAAAAGAAGAGGGAAGAAGATGGGAAACAGCACAGAATAAATTTCTGAAAGACTCAGATTTGACATTTTTTTCTCTAAAAAGCAGAAAAGAAGAGAGGATCAAGGAATTTCAGAGAAACAAATGCAGAAGCAGGAAAGGAGACGGCTGTGTGTACACAATACTCACAAATAGGTGTGCTTGCAGAAGCCCCAGCACCAATACCACAGTCACTGGGTCAAACTGCCCCCTCGGGCAGGCCTGTCCCCTCCTTGCACAACTCCCTCTGAGGCACACAGTTCCTGGCTCACACCCCCATTCAGGGCTGGCAGGTGAGAAGGTCCACACTCACACACAGACTGAGTGCCCCGCAGGCTAGCTGTCCTGATCGAAACCTGGGCACCCATGCACTCCCGGTATTGGATAAAAAGGAAGACATTGTAGGAAGTCACCTTCTCTTCCTGTTTGGGGGTTTCTATCCCAAACTGCTCACATTGGGCTCTGAACCCACTAACGTGAGTCGTCCACGTGGCCCCACTCAAACCCGCCAGCTGCAGTGCTCAGCGCGGGCAGCCAGGCAGTGCCGCCAACCAGCAGCTTCGGGTGGAGACGCCCCCCTCACCCCATCAAAACCGTGAGGGTGCCATAGAGCAATGGCTTGTGATGCCTGACCACTCCATGTGGAAGAATCTGCTCCATCATTAGTGCTATTATAATTCTGCTTCTATTAATGAACAGAAAACTGAGTTTTACAAATACGTTGACAGGGTTCAAATTGCTGTCCTGACACCAGCACTCATGAGGGACTCAGGCCCCTGCACTAGTACGTCATACAGAAAAAACTCTCATACGGAGAGTTTTAATAACCGTGTGTCTGCTGCTGAGAAGGTGAAAACCCAAGATCTAGCAAAACATAACCAACCCAGTGCGGTAGGAGATTTCTCTCGTTTCCGTGGCCACAGTAACGTGTGACAGATCCCTATGGCGAGTGGAACATGACTGCCTAGTGTGGCTGAAAGTGCCCGGAATAAACACTCATAGGACCGACATCTGCATGGCAGGGAGAAGATGGGGACCCCCATCTAAACCCCAGTAAGTCAGGCTTAGAGGCATAACTGCAGCTAGCTGAACATTAAAGTGAGATGTACTGGACACCTGTGCCAGATGAAACAGTAATCTGAGATTTGCTTTTTCAGCATTTGAAGAAGTTGGTGCACCTGAATATGAATGGAAACAGCCTGGCAGAGCTTCCTCCGGAGCTGCCACCTACATTGGAAGAACTCAGAGTCAGTGAGAACAAGCTTCGTGCTATCGATGAAGAACGCTTGTCAGGTACCAAGCATGCGCTTGTAACATGTCCATGTACCTCTCTGTCACCTGGGGGAATTTTATTTGTGGTATTGCCGGATGAATAGCTGGCAAGGTTTTTTAGGTCACTTTACCATTTAAATGGAGACACCTTGTTTTAATATTGATTAGTGTAACTTCTTAAAATGTATTTTAAACTGCCCATTGTCTTAACAAGTCCTCTACATGGAAATAAAACCTCAATGACTTCAGGTCCTCATCATCTACAAACAGTGACTGAGCTCCAGACCTGTAACACCCTGAGCGACACTAACTTCCCACACAGCCACGTGTGGGTGCTGTCGGGACGGAGGCCTGTGCCGGTGGTGGTGACGCTGCACCAGGGCTGGGACGGTCTCCTCATTGCTCCTGCATGCGCAGTGCACGCACCTCAGCCCACTGCCTGCACACATTTCGCTACTATAATCTGTCATATGTTGGCATATAGACTCTGTATCACATGAGCAAGTGGGCACAGGCAGTCCATGCAGTCTCTCTGGCCCGAGCACACAGTGGAGGATGCCAGGTGTGTGGCTGCAGGGCAGCCCGGCTCTCCTACGGGTGGGTGTTAGGGAAGGGCCCGCGGTCCATGCATCTGATACACCTAGAACTGACTCTGCTTGTGGTTGTTTCTGGACAAGCTGGAGAGCTGAAGTTGTCATATGATCTATATATATGTAAAAGGCTAAGCGACCCTCCGACCCACTGACCAACCGCACGGTAGGTATGACGCGCACTGACCACCGGGGGGGCAGACGCTCAATGCAGGAGCTGCCAAGCGACAGCAACTTTGCAGAGTGTCCTCTCCCACTCCGGGACCCCTCGGGGGATGTTGGGGAGCCGCTTTCAGCCCAATCCCCGCAGGCCAGGCTGAGGGACCCCACCTGCCGGAGGCCCGGCTCACTCTATACACGCCCTTTGAGCCCTGGCGCCGCCCCAGGTGCAGCCGGCCTGCCAGCTGGGGAGGGACCGTAGGAGGTTGGCTCCAGGGCACGTCCGGCCCCTCTTGCCCAGTCCTGCCCTGCAGGACTAATTAATTTCCTTTCAATGTCACTAGTGAACTCTATAAAAAGAGGCAGTATTATATTTAGCTTTTTCAGGAACTCTAGCTAATGTCTTTGATTAGATTATGGTTTACTTTAAGACTAACTGGCAAGTTTTTTTGTTTTATCTTCCTAACAGTCTAATGTAGCTCTTGAGGTATAGTGCTCAACACTTTTTATTTGATCTGAAATATACTTATCATGTTCATGTATCTTTTTTAAAAAATCTATTTTTATTGATTTCAAAGAGGAAGAGAGAGGGAGAGAGAGAGAAACATCAATGATGAGAGAGAATCATTGATTGGCTGCTTCCTGCACGTCCCACACTGGGGATCGAGCCCGCAACTCAGGCGTGTGCCCTTGACCGGTATCAAACCTGGAACCCTTCAGTCTTCAGTCCGATGCTCTATCCACTGAGCCAAACTGGCCAGGGCATGTTCATGTATCTTGATAAACCAAGACTTTAAGGGAATAAAACAATTCAATTATTTCCTTTCATTCCTAAAAAACTTCATAGGAAGAAAACAGTTCTGATGATGGGAAAACAATAATGAGAATTGCCAAATCTGAGGATTCCAGAGTTATGGAAATACTCTATTTCCAGATGAGTTTCAGGGTACACAAGAAAAACATTAATAAGCACAAATTTTGATGGGCTTTTTAATGTGGAAAAGATATTAGAAAATTCAATTT
Source organism: Myotis lucifugus (assembly GCF_000147115.1). Classification (NCBI taxonomy): domain Eukaryota; kingdom Metazoa; phylum Chordata; class Mammalia; order Chiroptera; family Vespertilionidae; genus Myotis; species Myotis lucifugus. Next base: position 655,872 of record NW_005871452.1, on the reverse strand, counting down.
CTAACTGCTAGAAATTAAAACAGACCAAAGTAACACTTAATTTAGAAGAAGTGTACTAGGGGCTGTGTGTGAATTACATGTGAAATCATGTAATTGTGTTGTCACATGACATGTTATAAAACCTAAGTCCACATTTAGAAAATGCTATCGTACATTCCTGCAACTGCTTTTCTCCTCCTCTCCCTCATGAACAGATGCTCCCTCCTCCCCAGGAGGGACAGTCCGGGGAGCTGCCGCCTGTATGGGGGCTCAAGGAGGCACTCCTCTGCCACCCCCCAGGCCCTGCGCTTCTGTGTGGCTGTGTTCTGAGCCCTGGCCAGTGCTAACCACTCAGGCTGGGTTCGTTCTCTCTCTCTCTCTCTCTCTCTCTCTCTCTCTCTCTCTCTCTCTCACACACACACACACACACACACACACACACACACACACACATTTCTTTTAATTAATTTTAGAGAGGAAGGGAGAGGGAGCGAGAGATAGAAACATCAATAATGAGAGACAGGCCAGCTGGGCCTGGGTTCTCTCCTCAGTGCTGCAGCCCTGGAAACTGCTCAGCTCCTGAGTCCTGCTGCCCCTGCAGGTTGGGCTGACAGGCAGAGAGCTGGGCGGGCCTGCGCGCCAAGGCACCAAGGCCGTCCCCAGTGCTGTCTGCTCGCTCCCGCTCCCAGGAAGCCTGGCTGGGCCATCAGGGCCTGCTGTCTTCCATTCTCTCCGGAGGCGGGGTGTCACCAGGACGTCCAGGTTCCGGGTTCTGTAGAGTTCCAGGGAAACAGGGAGACAGACACTTCAGAGAGATGCAGCATGAGCAAAAGCGTGGAGGAAAGGAAGAACCTGGACACCACAGGCTGCATGCAGGGCCTGCCTGTCAGCTGGGATGCAGGGGTGATGGGCTTGACGAGGCGCAGGAACTGGACAACCAGGAGCTGTGGCCTGTGCTGGCCCTGAGAGCTCCCTGGATGGGATGCTGAGATCTGCATGCCCACGTGGGAGAGAGTTACCTCTACAATTGAGAAGCAGGAACAGAATAGCAGAGAGGAACAGCAAGGGAAAACCGATGGATTGAAAACATGCCTGTCCACACCTATAACCTGTCATGCTGTCCCCCCAACAGGAATGACCTCCTGCCAATGTCCTGCTAACAAATCCCGTCTGCCCCCATCTAACCTACACGTTTTAATCTTTTCTAACTCTATCCAGTTTCGTTACAGACAGTAACACACATACTGTGTTTCCTATATATACATTATACGGATAAATGAGAGAATTATTGCAAAATGATGCATAGTACCATAAGTTTGCATCGTGTATTAGGTTTCTCTCTTCTGAGGTAATGAAATAACCATTAGTCGACTTCTGTTACCTGTTTTTGACTGGAAAACTTCTATTAAAAGCGCAAGCCTGAAGATAAATATGCTGGATTCTCAGGATCTTCAGTTTTGAAAATTAAAGAAAATATGAGGAACTACAATCACTTATTAAGTTTACTGGTTGGCCTTACAAATTCCCGTCTCCAGTCCTTCAACAGACCCTGAATACCACCATCCAATCACGTCTGCTGCTGTCTCCTCAGGGTGCCCCTAGCATCTGTGGTCTGGACTCCAGAGAGCACTGTCTTGCTTCTCTGACAGGCCAAAAAGGAGGAAATGGATTGCACAGAGCATTTAGGGTGATGGCCGTGACTTGAGTTGAATATGAAAACATCCTCTATTCTGGAAATCTTAACGATTGAAAAAACTCCAAAGTTACACCCTGAATATCTGACTCAGATGCCTCTGGCAATCATTATTGCTGAGCTGCTCATGATTTTTTTTATAATTTTAAAAAATTATAAACAGTATAACAGATGGCCCCCATTTGCACCTGATACCCCCTTCCCACCCAGCCCCTGGCCCTACCCAGGAATCATTATACTATTGTCTGAGTCCTAGGGCTATGCATATATGCATATTACATTTTTGGTTAATCTCTTTCCGTTTCTTCCATCCCCAAGATCTGTAAGTCTGGATCTATTTTGCTCGTCAGTTTATTTTGTTCATTAGATTCCACATATAAGTGAGATTGTGTGATACTTGTCTTTCTCTGATTGGCTTATTTTGCTTAGCATACTCTCCAGGTCCCTCCACACTGTTTCAAAGATAAGAGATCCTACCTGTTTTTATAGCTGCACTACAGGCCTAGTGCACGAAACTTGTGTTCGGGTAGGGTCCTTAGGCCTGGCCGGCAATCAGGGCCGATCTGCAGGGCGACCAGTGGGTTGACTGGGGGGCCCCACTCACACCTGACTTGGCTGGCCTGGGGCCTGCAGGCTGGGGGCAGCTCCTCCATTAAGCGTCTGCCCCCTGGTGGTCAGTGTGAGTCATGGCGACCGGTCATTCCGCCAGTTCGGTCAATTTGCTTATTAGGCTTTTATTACATAGGATAGTATTCCATTGTGTAAATAAACCCCTTTGTTTTTTAATCCACTCATCTATTGATGGGCACTTGGACTATTTGCAGATCTTAGTGATTGTAAATTGTGTTGCTATGAACATAGGGGTGTATATATTTCTGATTGGTGTTTCAGGATTCATAGGATATGATCCCAGAAGTGGGATCAGGGGTGGCTCAGTGCAGCAATTCCATATTTAGTTTTTTGAGGAAGCTCCATACTGTTTTCCACAGAGGCTGCACCTGTCTGCATTCCCACCAGCAGTGTACGAGGGTTCCCTTTTCTCCACATCCTCTCCAGCACTTGATTTATTGATGGTAGTCATTTTAACAGGTGTGAGGTGATATCTCATCGTTGTTTTAATTTGCATCTCTCTGATGATCAGTGACTTTTGAGCATTGTTTCATCTGTCTCTTGGCCTCTGTATGTCCCCTTTGGAGAAGTGTCTATTCAGGTCCTTTGCCCATTTTTAATTGGATTGTTTGTCTTCCTTTTGTTAAGTTGTATGAGTTCTTTATATATTTTCGAGATATGTTCTCTCATACAGTGGGTTCCCTTTTCAATTTGATGGTGTGTGTGTGTGTGTGTGTGTGTGTGTGTGTGTGTGTTTTGCTGTACAGAAGCTTTTCAGTTTGATGTAGTCTCATGTGTTTATTTTTTACTTTGTTTCTCTTACCCTAGGAGACATACTAGTGACAATTCTGCCATACGAGATGTCTGAGATTTTTGCTGCCTATGGTTTCTTCTACGACCTTTATGGTTCCACTAGACGCCCGATTCACAAAATTCATGCAAGGGGTTCAGCCCTTGCAGCCCTGGCTGCTGCCACCCTCTGCAGGATGATCGATCTCAGAACCCTCCCCGCCAGATAGCCCCGCAGAGAGTGGCAGCAGCTGGGGCTGCGAGGACCGAGGCAGCCGGGGCCCTGCCCACTGGTTATTCCGGAAGGTTGTTCCAGAAGGTTATTCTGCCATCCAGTCTAATTAGCATATTAGCTCTTTATTATATAGGGTGACTTGCATTTAAGTCTTTTATCAATCTTGAGTTTATCCTTGTGGATGGGATAAGTAGGTGGAGTAGTTGCATTTTTTAATGTCCCTGTCCAATGATTCCAGCACCATTTTTTGAAGAGACTATTTCATTGTACGCTCTTGCCTCTTTTGTCAAATATTAATTGACTGTAATGGCTTGCATCAATTTCTGGGCTCTCCATTCTGTTCCAATGGTCTTTATGCCTTTTCTTGTGCCAGGACCAGGCTGTTTTGATTACAATGGCTTTATAGTATAGTTGTGATCTCTCCAACCTTGTTCTTCTTTCTCAGGATTGCTGCGACTATTGGGGGTCTTTCTTGGTTCCATATAATTTTTGGATTATTTGTTCTAGATCTGTGAAATATGCTGTTGGTATTTTAATAGAGATTGTATTGAATCTATAGATTACTTTGGGTATTATGGACATTTTAATGATATTAATGCATCCAATACATGTACACTGTATATACTTCCACTTTTTTGTATCTTCATTTCTTTTTTCAGTGTTCTATAGATTTCCAAGTATAGGTCTTTTACCTCTTTGGTTAAGTTTATTGCAAGGTATCTTATTTTTGTTGTTGCAATGGTAAATGGGATTCTTTTTTAAGTTTCTATTTCTGCTAGTTCATTAGTGGTGTATAAAAATGCCACTGATTTCTTGATGTTAATTTTGTATCCTGCTACTTTGCCCAATTTCTTTATTAAGTCTAGTAGATTTTTAGTGGAGTCTTTAGGATTTTCTATGTTCAATGTCATGTCACCTGCAAATAATGACAGTTTTAGCTCCTTCTTTCCAATTTCGATACCTTTTATTTCTTCTTCTTGTCTGATTTCTGTGGCTAGGACTTCCAGTACTACGTTAAATAAGAATGGCAAAAGCGGAGATCCCTGTCTTGTTCCTGTTCTTAGGGGAAATGGTTTTAATTTTTGTCCAACTGAGTATGATGTTGGCAATAGATTTGTCATATATGGCCTTTATTATGTTGCGGTGGATTCCTCTATTCTCACTTTGCTGAAAGTTTTCTTAAAAAAAAATGGATGTTTTATTTTGTCTAATGCCTTTTCTATATTTATTGATATGATCATGTGATTTTTTGGACTTCATTTTGTTAATGTGATGTATCACATTTATTGATTTGCAAATATTGTACAGCTTTGCATCTCCAGAATAAACCCCACTTGGTCATGGTGTATGATCTTTATAAAGTATTGCTGGGTCTGATTTGCTAATATATGGTTGAGGATTTTAGCATCTGAGATTATCAGGGATATTAGCCTGTAATTTTCTCTTTGTACAACCTTTATCAGGTTTTTAAATTAGGATAATGCTGGCCTCATAAAAGGAGCTTGGAAATATTCCTTCCTCTTGAGTTTTTTGAAATAGTTTGAGGAGGATAGGTGTCAATTTTTCTTAGAATGTTTGATAAAACTCCCCTGGAAGCCTTCTGAGCCATGCTTTTATTTGCTGTGAGATTTTTATTTTTATTACTGCTTCAATTTCTTTATTTGTTATCGGCCTATTCAGTTTTTCTGATTCTTCCTGATTGAGTTTTGGAAGACTGTATGTTTCCAGAAATTTTTCCATTTCACTCAGTTTATCCAGTTTGTTGGCATATAGTTGTTTATAGTATTTTCTTACAATCCTTTGTCTTTCTGTGGTATCAATTGTTAGTTTTCCCCCCCTCTATTTATTTGAGCCCTCTCTTGTTTCTTTTTTTTTTTTCTCATTAAACTCTGTTATTTTAATGGGTCTCAAAATTCTGTGACAGATTTTTGGTCATGTTGTTTCCATTAAAAAGTACTGATTTTAAAAACTAATAACTTAAAAACTGCCATACACACAAAAGAACCAAATGGTCCACAAAACATTCTCCTTTCCTTCTGAAGGTTTTACGATGCATTATAATCATTAACCAGTCTTTTACTATTAAACTTAAATGGCCAATTGAGACAAACAGTTCTGAGACGGTTCTTCCACCACTGATTAAGGCTGGGGTGGCAGGTGCTGGAAATACTCATTTAGCCTCTCAGCTTTCTGGGCAGGCTTGGGGACTTTGCTAGCGCCAGCTGCCTTCTTGTCCACTGCTTTGATGACACCCACAGCAACTGTCTGTCTCATGTCACGAACAGCAAAACGGCCCAGAGGAGGGTAGTCAGAGAAGCTCTCAACGCACATGGCCTTGCCAGGAATCATATCAACGATGGCAGCATCACCAGATTCCAAACACTTGGGGCCATCTTCCAGCTTTTTCCCAGAACGACGACCAATCTTCTCCTTCAGCTCAGCAAATCTGCAAGCAGTGTGAGCTGTGTGACCATCCAGCACCGGTGCATAGCCAGCACCGACCGGGCCTGGGTGGTTCAGGATAGTCACCTGAGCTGTGAAGCCAGCTCCTTCCCCTGGTGGGTCCTTTTTGCTGTCACCAGCCACATGGCCTCGGCGAGCATCTTTGACAGACACGTTCTTGACGTTGAAGCCCACATTGTCCCCAGGAAGAGCTTCACTCAAAGCTTCATGGTGCATTTCCACAGGCTTCCCTTCCGTTGTAATGTTGACTGGAGCAAAGGTGACCGACCACCTGCCAGGTTTGAGAAGACCAGTCCCCACAGGGACAGAAACAGGACCAATACCACCAATTTTGTAGACATCCTGGAGGGGCAGACGCAGGAGCTTGTCAGTTGGACGAGTTGGTGGCAGGATGCAATCCAGAGCTTCAAGCAGTGTGGTTCCACTGGCACTGCCATCTTTACGGGTGACCTTCCATCCCTTGAACCAAGGCATATTAGCACTTGGCTCCAGCATGTTGTCACCATTTCAACCAGAAATTGGCACAAATGCTACTGTGTCAGGGTTGTAGCCAATTTTCTTAATGCAGGTGCTGACTTCTTTAACAATTTCCTCCTATCTTTTCTGGCTGTAGGGTGCTCAGTGGAATCCATTTTGTTAACACCAACAATCAGCTGTTTCACACCCAGTGTGTAGGCAGAGGGCATGCTCATGGGTCTGCCCATTCTTGGAGATGCCTGCTTCAAATTCACCACCACCAGCAGCAGCAATCAGGACAGCACAGTCAGCCTGAGATGTGCCTGTAATCATGTTTTTGATGAAGTCTCTGTGCCCTGGGGCATCAATGATGATCACATACTTGCTGGTCTCGAATTTCCACCTCGCTTCTGTTCAGCTTTCAGTTTATCCAAGACCCAGGCATACTTGAAGGGGCCCTTCTCCATCTCAGCAGCCTCCTTCTCAAATTTCTTGGTGGTTCTCTTGTCGATGCCCCCACATTTGTAGATCAGATGGCCAGCAGTGGTAGACTTGCTGGAATCTACGTGTCCAATGACGACGATGTTTATGTGAGTCTTTTCCTTTACCATCTTGGGTTTGAGTTACTGGTGGTTTTCACGACACCTGTGTTCTGGCAGCAAACCCGTTGTGAAAAAGCCCCTCTCTTGTTTCTTGTTGAGTCTGGCTAATGGTTCATCAATCTTGTTTTATGTTTTTCAAAGAAGCAGCTC
>NW_005871452.1:645616-648796 GCF_000147115.1 Myotis lucifugus | reverse complement strand
TTATTTCCTTCCTTCTACCTTCTCTGGGCTTTTCTTGTTCTCTCTCTAGTTCTTTTAGTTCTAGGGTTATATACTTTATTTGAGCTTTTTTGTTTGTTTGTTTCTTGAAGTAGGCCTGTAATGCTATGAACTTCCCTCTTAGGACTGGTTTCACTGTGTCCAGTAGATTTTGGGTTGTTCTGTGTTTTCATTTGTTTTCAGGAAGTCCTTCCTTCCTTCCTTCCTTCCTTCCTTCCTTCCTTCCTTCCTTCCTTCCTTCCTTCTCTCTTTCTTGATCTCTTTGGTAACCCATTCATTGTTTAATAACATGCTATTTAGCCTCCATGTTTGAATGTATTTGTTTTTAATGTGGTTGATTTCACTTCATGCCATTGTGATTTGAGAAGAGGCTTGATATGATTTCAATCTTCTTGTACTTGTAGAGCCTTACTTTGTGTCCTAGAATGTGGTCTACTTTGAGAACGTCCCACATGAGAAGAATGTATATTATTCAGGTTTTGGATGAAATATTTGGTGAATGTCGATTAAGTCCATCTGATCTAGTGTATCACTTAAGGTCACTGTTTCCTTGTTGATTTTTTTTGTCTGGAACATCTATCCAGTGAAGTCAGTGGAGTGTTAAAGTTCCCTAACATGAATGTACTGCTTTCAATCTCTGCCCTAAAGTCTTCTGAGAGTTTAAACACACACACACACACACACACACACACACACACACACACACACACTTTAGGTGCTCCTATATTGGGTACATATATGTTTGCCAATGTTATTCTCTTGTTGGATTGATCCATTTAGTATTACGTAGTGATCTTTGTCTTTGTTTTGAAATCTGTTGTGTCAGATATAAGTATTGCTACCCTTGCTCTATTTTTTTGTTTCCATTTGCATGGAAAAGTTTTTTCAATCCCTTCATTTTCAGTCTTTTTTTCTCAGATGGGTCTGTATAGACAGCATATATATATGGGTCATGTTTTCTTATCTATTCAGCTATCTTATGTGTTTTGCTTTGAGCATTTAATACATTTAAGGTTATTATTGATACTTACATATTGCAATTTTTATTCTTTTTTGCTATGTTCTCTTTCTCTCTGGCTCATTCTTCTTCTTTTAAATGTGTATTTTTATTGATGTCAGAGGAGAGGGATAGAAACATCAATGATGAGAGAGAATCATTGCCTACTGGGGATCAAGCCCACAACCCGGGCATGTGCTCTTGACTGAAATCGAACCCAGGACACTTCATTCCACAGGCCAATGCTCTATCCACTGAGCCAAACCAGCTAGGGCTCTTTCTTCTTATTTCAGCAGTCCCTTCAACGTTTCTTGCAATGTTGGAAAGCTATTTATTTCACCATCTATTTTGAATGTTAGTCTTGATGGATATAGTAATCTTGGTTTCAGATCTTAGCTTTTCATTACCTTGAATATGTCATACTATTCCCTTCTGGCCTGTAGTGTTTCTGTTGAGAAATCAGCTGACAGCCTTATGGGACCTCCTTTGTAGGTAACAAATTACTTTGTTCTTGCTGCCTTTATGATCCCCTCTATGTCTTTAATTTTTGACATTTTAATTATGATGTATCTAGGTGTGGGTGGTCCACTTTGGGTTGTTTGTGCTTGGGACTCTCTGTGCTTCCTGAATGTGTGACTTATTAATTTATTTATTTCCTTGCCCAAGGATATTTTTTCCACTGTTTTTCAGAGAGAGTGCAAGGGAGGGAGAGAGGGGGAGATAATATGATGTGAGAGAGACACATTGATTGGTTGCCTCCCACAAGTATTGACCAGGGCCTGGGATCAAACCTGCAACCTAGATACATGACCATGAATGGGAATGAAACCTGTGACTCTTTGGTATGTGGGCTGATGTTTTACCCACTGAGCTACACTGGCCAGGGCTGAACATGTGTGACTTTTTCCTTCACCAGTTTAGGGAAATTTTCTGCCATATTTCTTCAAACAGGTTCTCTATCCCTGGCACATTTTTTTCCTCTTTTGATACTCCTATGTTGTGGATATTGTTACTTTTCATGGCGTCTCACAACTCTCTTAAACTGTCTCCTGTTTTTTAATTGCCTTCATTTCATTTAGTTCTCTTTCTGGAGATTCCTCCTGTTCTTTCATTTGAGGCCTATTTCTTTGTCCCCCCATTTAAAAAAAATATTTGTTTCCTTGTGTTGGATAAGACTGCTATGCCTTCCAGTCTTGATGAAGTGGCCTTTCTGTGGGACACAGTGGTATAGTCTCCTTAATCTTCTGAGCTGGGTGCTCTAGTAATGACCCTTGTTTGGGTTTTATGGCCCTTCTGTTGTATTTGGGGCTTAATTGCTTTTGCCCCATTCATGGGTGGGATCCGCCCTCAGGCTTGCTAATTGTGAGGCTCAATCAGAACCACATATTGCCAGCTGTTATACATGTGCTTACAGAACAAAGTAAGACTGAACTGAAAATAACATGAAAAAGAACCAACAACAAGAAAGACTGAAAAAGAAAAAGGAAAAGAAAGGAAAATACTAAGAGTTATAAGACCTAAAGAACTAGAGGGGGTGGGGTGGGAGGAGGGAACCAAAGAAGAGAATATGGAAGAAAAAAGAACTTTGGATCTGGAGTTTGTGGAGCTCGCTGGATTTTGCTCTGCTGTTGTTGAGTCTGGCCCCTTGATGTGTCTGTCCCAGGCCTCCCGGTAGGTTCTCTTGTGAAGGTCAATGCGAATTGTTACCCTGTGAGGCCTTGGACACCCGACTGAAGCAGGCCCCAAGTAGTCCTGCAGCGAGGCTAGTAGCAGAGATGCTGGGTCTGCTTCAGGTCCCTGGTCTGAGATGCTCTCCCATCACCCATGGAATTGGGCCTTGAGGGGAAACTCTGGTCTTGGCCCAGATGGTTTGAACAGACTTGCATTGGAGGTGATTCCATGGTTTGGGGGGGGGGGGCACTACCTGTCCTTCCAATGCTTCAGCTCTGCCTGGCTTGCTGGCACCCCTCAGCACCTCAAACAGGAGGAGATAAGAAAATCAGCCCCCACTTGGTATTCCAATCTGTCAATGCCATGGCCCCTGCTGGGTGGGCCTCCACCCAGAATACGACCAACCAGATGTCTGAGTCCCCTTGCCTCCAGACACAGCTGCACTGGGGCAGATGTGCACCCACAGCATCTCCCTCGCTCAGGTCACTGCAGGC
>NW_005871452.1:642745-645304 GCF_000147115.1 Myotis lucifugus | reverse complement strand
TATTGCATAGAGGTACAGTAATATACGAAGAACTCGACCACAGACCACGGGACATTCGGATAATTGGAAGAGAGTCTAAATACAGTACTTTTCCTTCCTTCCTTCCTTCCTTCCTTCCTTCCTTCCTTCCTTCCCTGTTCATTCCCAAACCTGTTCCATACCTGCGGAGTTTTCTTTTTCTTTTCTTTTTCTTCCTTTTCTTTCTTTTCTTTCTTTTCTCTTTCTCTCTTTCTCCCTTCCGCACTTCCGCTTTCTTTCTTTCCACCCTCCTACATGCTCTTCACACCCACATTCTCACCTTCACATGGGTCCTGTGCTATGTTCTCATCTAGCTGCCCATTCTTCTTTAAGCTTCCAATTAATTTGCATCCTACCACTCCTGAGGCCAAAAAAATCCTATCTAATAAAAAACAAAACGGTAATTGACCGTACCTTCGCTACGCTTCCCATTGGCTAATCAGGGCGATATGCAAATTAACTGCCAAGAAAGATGGCAGTTAATTTGCATACATAGGCACAATGATGGGAGGTGAAAGGGGAAGGATGGAAGAACGGTGATCGGAAACCTAGGTGGCAGGCAAGAGCCAGGTGGCAGGGCAAAGGCGGCCCTGGGGCCCGGGTGCCGCCTTGCCTGCGGCCCTGTGATCGCAATCGCGATCAGAGAGCCGGGGTGCAGGAAAGGCAGCACCCGGGCACCTCAGCACCTGACATGCAAAGGTCGGGGATGAAATGACTTTTCCCAACCACATCTGCAAATATCCTGGAGAAGGCATCACTGAAGAGTTCAAAACAACTCTCTTACTTGGCAAGGAAGAAAAAAGTTGGCAACGGAAACAATCCCTTACATCAAAGTTAAGGTCCCTCTGAGTAAAAAAGAATATTTCCAACGTAAAGGAGGGAGCAGGCAAAAATAATAGGTTCTCATGACTTCCACTGAAGTTTGAGCATATGACAGTGTCAAAATGAACATACAAATTAAAACAGACAGTGGACATTCAAATGACCCGAATCAACTGTCACTGTTTGTCCCAATAGCAGCAATGCTTGTGTGATAATGTAGTTTAACAAACACACAAAACAAGTCACATGATAAGAGAGGTTCGGCTTCTAAAGTAAATTGAATATGTTCTTTAAAAACTCTCATGTCCTCCCTTCTGACTATAATTCTTAATTTTCTAATCAGAAAATTACCCCAGGTGATCCAGTAACATGTAGAACTCCAGTAACCTAACTTATTTAAAAAAACAAACATCCCAACCATTTTAAAAATATTTAAATTGATATTTTAGGGTTAAAATTATAGAAGATATTTAGATCCAAATATATTTTCTGAATAGAAAATATTTCAGTTTTTGATTTTAAAAAAATAAACATAAAAAAATATATAAGTGACACATGTTCCCAAGGAACTCTGAATGAGTACCTTTCCCTCTAACTTTCTTCAAATTAAGAGAATCTATGGAGTTCCGTATACTGCACAAGTTTTAATGAAAGAAAATAAGACTTTCTAAGTGCATCAAATACATGTTTTCTTATTTACAAACATATATACTCTTCTCTCTCTCTCTCTCTCTCTCTCTCTCTCTCTCTCTCTCTCTCTTTAAAATATATTCTTACTGATTCAGAGAGAAAGGGAGAGGGAGAGAGATAGAAACATCAATGATGAGAATCATTGATTGGCTGCCTCCTACACGCCCCGTACTGGGGATCAAGCCCACAACCCGGGCATGTGGCCTGACCTGGAATCAAACTGTGACTTCCTGGTTCATAGGTTGATGCTAAACCACTGAGTCACACTGGCCGGGCTCAATTCTTATTTATAAATTCATTCCAAGGACATATACAGCTTGAAAAGCTTTGGAAGTAGTTAAAAAAAAAACTAGCTTTTAAGTAACAAGAAAACAGTTATAGAAGAAAATTTAAATTAAAAGAAAAAAATTGTTTTAATTTATTCAAGAGTGGGAACATCCTCCATGAAAATGTGTACCTTGACTGTGGATGGCTGGGTGGCCTTATCACACCTTAGGAATTCAAATGCTTTTTACAATGACAAGAAAGAGAGTTTCATCTCATTTCTCTCCCAGGGTAGATGTCTGTCAATAGAAGGTGGACATCAATAAAAGGAGGGGCTTGCACAATCAATCCAGAAAGTCAGCAATCTATGAATAATCCAGAACCGAGTATTTATCTCCTCTGCCTCATACCCTCCCTCCCAGCCAGTGAACAAGATAATTACTCTCAAGTCAAGCTAAGTGCCCCCCAGTCACAGTGGCCCAGTGCTCACATACAAAGCATACAAATAATTCTCACTCTGGCATAAAAGTGACAACTTTCTTGGAAGAAAAGCAGATACTGTCAATTTCTCAAAGTCTTCCTGAAACATTTTTTAAAGTAATTTTTACTTCTTTAGAAAAAGTGCATACATGGCAAACCATCTGTAATAAAAGGCCTATTCTATAAAATTTTACCTGGTCCTACTCATATCTGCAATCATAATCATATTTACACCACAAATATATCTATACTAATAAAAGAGTAATATGCTAATTAGACTGGGAG
>NW_005871452.1:570303-642621 GCF_000147115.1 Myotis lucifugus | reverse complement strand
GCTTATATAGGATTATAATGATGAGTGAACTGAGTCGTCTCTCGGGGGATCTTCCTAATCTTTTACTGGACTATCGACATAGTAGCGAGCCAAGGTGGCGCTTCAGTTCTAATGTAATCACACGCTCGAGGAGGCATGGCCGCTGGGGTGTGAGCAGCCCTGCAGCGGGGTCCAGTTCCAGTAAGCCGGTCCATCAGTGGGGGGCCTGTTGGAGGTGATCAGGACAGCCGGGGTTGGAGGGCAGTTTCGAGTGAGCAGGCCAGCAGGGGGAACAGTTGAGGATGAGCAGGCCACTGGGGGGGGAAAGTAGGGGCGACAGGCCAGCAGGGGGCGGGGCAGTTTGGGGTGATCAGGCTGGCGGGGGGGCATTTGGGGGCAAGCAGGCCAGCAGTGGGGAGGGGGGCAGTTGGGGGCAAGCAGGCTGGCAGGCAGAGTGGTTAGAGGCAATCAGGCAGGCAGGTGAGCAGTTAGGAGCCAGCAGTCCCAGATTGCGAGAGAGATGTCCGACTGCTGGTTTAGGCCTGATCCCTGTAAACTGGCAATAGGACATCCTTCGAGGGGTCCCAAATTGGAGAGGGTGCAGGCCAGGCTGAGGAACACACCCTCCCCCGTGCACAAATTTCATGCACCGGGCCACTAGTAATTGATAAAACTTGTTTGTATAAAGGCCTTTCTTGGTAGTGCAATTTGATTGCATGGAGAGTTTTTTATTATTTCCCTTTCAAAACGTCCACTTGGTTGCATTCTCTGTCAGCAAGTGAACACTGTGATGGAAATTCAGTGCTGCATGTTCATCAACTGAGGGTTTGCCAGGCAGAGATGCTCCTTCTTGTCCCAGAAAAGGAATCCCTCATTTCACGGTACTCCTCATCCATCCCCAATTATGCTACCATTTTATACCTACCTGTCTCTACAAATGCTTCAAATGATCCACAACCTTCTACTTTTGCCCAGCTCTGTTCCAAGTCCCTGCTTGGCTATTGCTGCCTCTGTGGGGCACCCTGCCCATCCCCAAACCACCCCACCCCCACCCCCATCCCTTATAGTACATACTTTTTATTTTTATTCTTTTAAATCTTCACCTGAGGATATTTTGTCCATTGTTTTTTAGAGAGAGTTGATAGGGAGGGAGGAGGTGCGGAGAGACAGAGAGAAACATCTATGTGAGAGAGACACATCAACTGTTTGCCTCCAGCACATGCCCCGACTGGGGCCAGGGATCGAATCTGCAACAGAAGTACATCCCCTTGAACCTGAGGAGACCCTTCGGTTGGCAGGCCGAAGCTCTAACCACCGAGCAACCAGCCAGTGCCCTTATAGTATACACTTTGATCAGATAGCATAGCAATGGTTTTTCTACAAGCCTGCCTCGCCACTGGACCATGCATTCAGTGTTTAATCTTGGCTGAACTGAGCTACATTTGCCATCAAAATAAACTGAAAATTTCACATGACATTGTAAAAATATATATTTTTATTGAATTCAGTGAGGAAGGGAGAGGAAGAGAGAGAAACATCAGTAATGAGAGAGAATCATGGATCAGCTGCCTCCTGCACACCCGCTACTGGGAATCAAGCCTGCAACCTGGGCATGTGCCCTGACAGGGAACCAAACCCTGACTCTGATTCATGGGCCAATGTACAACCACTGAGCTTCACCAGCCGGGCTCACGTGACCTTTTGAAATTTTATAGCAATTGCATGGTTTTCCAATTATCCTAATATCACAATAATTTTATTTTTTATAGGCTTAAGTCGATTGGTTACCTTAGAACTGGAAGGAAACAATCTCAGTGAAACCAATCTCAATCCTTTAGCGTTCAGACCTTTGAAGAGCTTGTCCTACCTGCGTCTGGGACGAAACAGATTTAGAATTATACCACAGGGCCTTCCTGCTTCTATCGAGGTACCAATATCTTTTTTCTAATATTTTGTATTTTAAATATAGTATGCTACAAAAAACCCAAACAATACATTTTAAGAGATTATTGTGATGCATATTAAACTTGGTAGTTTTGATGTTGTGTACATAATTTACTATAATTTGAACACTGCTTTCTCTTCAAATTATATGAAATTATGAATCAAAGTTACAATTATGAGTAGAGACACTTAAAAAAGTAATAAATGGTCCTGATGACAGCTCCTCAGGAAAGGCTGGGAAAATTAACTGACAATTTAAACAGAAACTCCCACCTGCAAAAAGTACCCTGACTTGCAAGATAGTTTTAACTGTCGCAAACGGGGACTGTGGCGGCCATCCCCAGCCTGCTCCGCCCAGAATCCCTCGTGAACTAGCAGTGACCCTGCATGGATGGAAGCAATCCATCCCCTCTGCCGGCAGCCCCCACCTTCCCAGTTCTGACAGCTCCCACCCCAGCCCACGGCTGCCCCGTCTCACCCTCTCTGGAGATGCCCCTGCTGCAGAGGGGTGGCCACCGGAGCGTGGGCTGAGAGCCCACTGCAGAGCTGCCTGGCTCAGCCTCAGATGGCTGCGCCCTGACTGGGTCTCCTTTCACACTTTAAAAAGTGCACAGTGATTGCATTGTACACAGTTTAGGAGCCACTGATCTAGTTTACACTCAAATGCAAATGAAGGTAAAAGCAAACAGCTAAAAGTCTCTACCAATTTCTGATAAATAGCAAAATTAAGTGACAAAGAGAGGGAAATTTCTACAAAAGGAACAGAAAGTTACACTGAAGATACATACCAATTCTACTTTGAATTCCAATATCCTTGTTGTGTGAAAACTCTAATGCCAAATGAAACCACATATGAAGACAGCTAGCTGCTGAACATTAGAGTTCTAGTAAACTTCACCCTGACGTTAAATGAAACCTCTTAATGAGCTTTAATTAATTTAATTTCAATACAAAATCAAGTCCAGAAAACATGAGCCTAAAAATATTACAGACAGCACTTGCGGGTGGGGCCAAGCTAGGACAAGTTCTCGTCATATTCGATCAGCGTGTGACACGGCACGGCTGCTCATGTCCTAGGCCTGATTATCTCTAGTGCTAGGTGGGATGATACTTTCTATTTTCTCGTCAAATGAAATAAATTTATGTGAATAAAGTTTTATAAATTAGGAAATCTTTATTCAACTATTATGGCATACAATATCTTGCAACATTTTCTGGTTAAAAATAATTAAATAAAATGACAGACAATACATTTTTCTAATTAGAAAATTTGACAGCTTAGAACATGAATTCCCTTGAGGGGGCAGTAAAGGCTTTAGATAATACTAATGAGAACAGCCTACAATGCTATTGTAATTTCTATAAAATTGAATGTATTTATCAACCAACAGGAAGAAATAAGTCCTTTCTCTTAATTACAGGAATTATACCTAGAAAATAATCAAATTGAAGAAATAACTGAAATTTGTTTCAATCATACCAGAAATATCAATGTCATTATACTATGTTACAATAAAATTGAAGAAAATAGGATTGCTCCTTTAGCCTGGATAAACCAAGAGTAAGTATATGTTATAATTAGACTTTTTGAGACAATTCCTTCCTTCTGCCATTATTAACAAGGGTATGAACGTGGAGACATGACGGAGGTGGCAGCATCCTTTCTTAGTGAACCCCCTCCCACCCCCAGAACGTGGCCACCTTCATGGGGTTCAAATCCTTGATGATATGACTGGTGTGAGGGTGACTGACCACGGTCACTACCACTGTGGACACTTGCCACATGCAAGTGCTGTACTAGCCACACGGAGTGTGCGCAGGGACACGAGGTCTGACGACCATGACACGCACTCTGTGGACCTCACTGGCTGGTCCTGCAGGTTAAGGGAGTGACCCCTGCACAGAGTGAGGAAGGAACCTGCCCTCCTCCCCTCTCCCCTCAGGTGAAAGCATTTGGCTGCACTGTCCCACACCCTCCAAATGTCTCTACCTCCAGTCTTACAAAACAGATGAGAATGCTTGGCCCGACAGCCTAAGCAAACAGCAGAGCCCATCTGCCCGCAGCCCTCACTGAAGGGGCCAGCATGGAGGCCTCGCCGGTCAGGATGGGGAGTAAGCCGTGTGGGAAAGCGGGTTGAGCCCTGATCAGATGTGGAATTAAGAATAGAAAATGCAGCCGGGCTGCAGCGCCGATCGGAAGCGTTTCGTCAACATGGCTCACCTGCCGATGAAGCTCCTGCGCAGGAAGATGGAGAAGCGGAACCTCAAGCTGCTGCAGAGGAACCTAAAGCTGCAGGGGCCTGGGATATCAGAAACTCAAGATGAAGATGTGTCTCAAGAAACCGTAGCAAGTGAAAAAATTAAAAAATCCCTGAAACAGTCTATGAATGTAGGTTTGTCAGAAGCCCCAAATGGAGATACATGTAAAGAAACAGTGGAAAATGTAAAAGTTAAAAAGTCTCCCAAGAAATCTACCATATTAACCAACAGGGAAGCAGCAGTGCAATCGCCCAATTCAGAATCTAAAAAGAAGAAAAAGAAAAAGAGAAAAATGGTGGATGATACTGGGCCTAATACCAAAAGAGCAAACACGGAAGACAAAGTGGAGCCAGAGAAAGGTGCCCAGGCCCTGAAGAAACCGAAACCGGTGTGGGGAAGCCAGGCAATGGGGAAGAGGAGAGCGCGGCGCCCAGCCTGCCCCTGGGACTGACAGGAGCTTTCGAGGACACTTCATTTGCTTCTCTCTCTAATCTTGTCAATGAGAACACTCTGCGGGCAAGAAAAGAAATGGGCTTTACAAACATGACCGAAGCCCAACATAAAGTGCCAGACCACTTCTGGAAGGCAGCTGCAAAAACTGGCAGTGGCAAAACCCTGGCCTTTCTCATCCCTGCAGCTGAACTCATTGTTAAGTTAAAGTTTATGCCCAGGAATGGAACAGGAGTACTTATTCTCTCCCCTACTAGGGAACTGGCCATGCAGACTTTTGGTGTTCGTAAAGAGCTGATGACACACCACGTTCACACATACGGGTTGATAGTGGGCGGCAGCAACAGGTCTGCTGAGGCACAGAAGCTTGCTAATGGGATCAACATCATTGTGGCCACACTAGGCCGCCTCGTGGACCATATGCAGAATACTCCAGGGTTTATGTATAAAATCCTGCAGTGTCTGGTTATTGATGAGGCTGATCGTATCTGGGATGTCGGGTTTGAAGAGGAGTTAAAGCAAATTATTAAACTTCTGCCAAAACGCAGACAGACCATGCTCTTTTCTGCCACACAAACTCGAAGAGTTGAGGACCTGGTGAGGATTTCTCAGAAAAAGGAGCCATTGTATGTTGGTGTTGATGATGATAAAACTAATGCAACAGTGGATGGTCTTGAGCAGGGATACGTTGTTTGTCTTTTCCGAGAAAAGATTCCTCCTGCTCTTCACATTCCTTTAGAAGAACTGGAAGAAGAAACTCATGGTCTTCTCATCTTGCATGTCCGTGAAATACCACTATGAGTTGCTGAACTACATCGATTTGCCTGTCTTGGCCATTCATGGAAGGCAGAAGCAAAATAAGCGTACGACCACATTCCTCCAGTTCTGCAGTGCGGATACGGGGATATTGTTGTGCACGGACGTGGAAGCTAGAGGGCTGGACATTCCTGAAGTCGACTGGATTGTTCAGTATGACCCTCCAGATGACCCCAAGGAATACATTCATCGATGGGAAGAACTGCCAGGGGCCTAAACGGAAGGGGGCATGCCTTGCACATTTTGCGTCCTGAAGAATTGGGTTTCCTTCGTTACCTGAAGCAATCCAAGGTTCCATTAAGTGAATTTGAGTTTTCCTGGTCCAAAATTTCTGACATTGTCTCAGCTTGAAAAATTGATTGAAAAGAACTACTTCCTTCATAAGTCAGCCCAGGAAGCATATAAGTCATACATTCGAGCATATGACTCCCATACTCTGAAACAAATCTTTAACGTTAATAACTTAAATTTGCCTCATGTTGCTCTGTCATTTGGGTTCAAGGTGCCTCCTTTTGTTGATCTGAACGTGAACAGCAATGAAGGCAAGCTGAAGAAGAGAGGAGGCGGCGGTGGATTCGGCTACCAGAAGCCCAAGAAAGTGGAGAAGTCCAAAATCTTCAAGCACATTAGCAAGAAGTCTTCCGACGGCAGGCAGTTCTCTCACTGAAGACCGTCCTTCCACCTTCGGGGCTTAGTCCTGAGAGGAGTGGTTTTTCTTGCTCTAACAAGGACTTCTGACTGTAGGATTGGGACTGATCTAACAAGAGTGTAAACTGGCATGGATTGCAAGTAATGAGCACTATTTCCAGCAAGTCTTGTTTATTTTGAGTCATAAAACAAAAACAACTTCATTTTTTCTTGATTTCCCAAGGACAACGCAAAGGGGTTTTTTTGGTCTTTGTTGTGATTAAAGGATATTTTGAGGTTAAAAAAAAAAAGAATAGACAATCCCCACATCACCGCCACTTCTTTGCTGGAACCACTGAAGACTTTAGGGATAGGCAATTTGATGTTGGCCAGAACGCCCTGGATTTCACTTCTGAGTCAAGTCTGACCTTAGGGATGTTTGGGGACTTCCGTGAGCCTCACGGTTACCCCTCTGAATCCTGGTGCTCCTCTCTGGTGGGAACCAACTGGCTGTGCCCAGGTAAGCACATGCACAGCCAGGGTGGCACCCGGTGGTATCCCTGCACCGAATGCTGGCAGGAAAACCTGCAAGCATCCTGACTGGCCTTGTCTAAACCTAGAGCTCACAGTCACTGCCCTGATGTACCACTGTTTACTCTTTCCTTTGCTGCAGAAATCTCGAATCCATCGACCTTTCCTACAACAGGCTCTACCACGTCCCCTCCTACCTCCCCAAGTCGCTGCTGCACCTTGTGCTCCTGGGGAACAGGATTGAGCGCATCCCTGGCTACGTGTTTGGCCACATGGAGCCAGGCCTGGAATACCTGTACCTATCGTTTAACAACCTCTCTGATGACGGCCTGGACCGAGTCTCCTTCTATGGGGCTTACCATTCTCTGAGAGAGTTATTTCTGGATCACAATAACTTAAAGTCTATACCACCAGGGGTACAAGAAATGAAAGCACTACATTTTCTGAGGCTGAACAACAACAAGATACGGTAAATTTTGGCTTTTTCAAGTACCCATTTAAATTGTTGCGACTGACAAAATATATGATTAAACTACCATGACATGATGTCTGGGATTTACTTTAAGGAAAAAAGTGATGAGAGTTACATTAAACCAGATTGGTAAATGTTAATAACAGTTGAAGTCAGAAAATAATAGCTACATAAGAATTCATTGTTTTCTTCTACTGTTATATATTTGCAAACTTTCAGAGTAAAATTTTTCAAAAATAGAGTATTATTACAGAACTAGATGCCCAGTGCACGGATTTGTGTACCGGTGGGGTTCCTCAGCCTGGCCTATGGGGATTGGGCCGAAACCGGCTCTTTGACATCCCTCAAGGGGTCCCTGATTGCAAGAGGGCACAGGCCAGGCCGAGGGACCCCACCAGTGCATGATCGGGGACAGAAGGGATCGCAGGAGGGCTCCAGGGAATGTCCAGACTGTCTCGCCCAGTCCCAATTGGCTGGACTCCAGCAGCAAGCTAACCTACTGGTCAGAGCGTCTTCCCCCTGGTGGTCAGTATGCATCATTGTGTCTGGTCAAACGAACGGTGGGACACTTAGCATATTAAGCTTATATAGATAGATAGATAGATAGATACTTAGAACATTAAAAACAGGTTGGAATAGGGCACCAGGCATTAGATTATGGTGCTGCTTCCACCTTCACATATAATTATAAACACTAGCTTGTGGAACACAAAATCTAAATATATGCTAAAATTAAAATCACTTCTATCTAGGTTCTTCTCAAGGCAAAATTCTAAATACATTAATGGAGACCCCACACCCCTCACCTGTGGAGAAACACTTTCTGCATGTGTCCCTCTGCCCAGGGTGCATGAGAGCCAGGGTTCACCTGGAACTTTGGTTAGTGCATTAATAGGGGAGGCAGGTCACTGACCTTGTCCCTGAAGAGTACCCCCGACTCTTACATAGTTCTCAAATTCAAAACACATTTAAACTCCCCCAAAAAACAAGACAGGGAAAGGGTCAAGAGTTTCTAAAAACCCTTATGGAAGAGGTGCGGGTGGGATGAACTCTGTAAGATTTGGTTTCAAAATATTTGGCTAAAACCCTATTATATTATCAAAATAATACGTGCAGGTGCGCACGTACAGTGTGATTGAAACTTCGTGGCCCATGCGCAGAAGTCATTATTTTGTGGAAGAGCCACACTCAAGGGGCCAAAGAGCCGCATGTGGCTCGTGAGCCGCAGTTTGCCGACCACTGAACTAGAGCCACTTTGTTATTCTGGAAGGTGGGATAAATGATCAATTCTCTTTTTAAACTGACAGAAGAAAAAGCTGGTTACATATCTGGAAATATGAAAGGTGACAGAGGTTAACTAAACTTACTGTGGCAACCATTTCCCAATATATACACATATCAAATCATTATGTTGTACACCTCAAATAATACAATATTATATGTCAACTAGGGGCCCGGTGAATGAAATTCATGCACGGGGGGGGGGGGGGGTCCCCTCAGCCCAGCCTGCACCCTCTCCAATCCGGGACACCTTAAGGGGATGTCCGACTGCTGGTTTAGCCCAATCCCAGGGATCAGGCCTAAACTGGCAGTCAGACATCCCTCTCACAATCCTGGACCACTGGCTCCTAATCGCTCACCTGCCTCCCTGCCTGGTTGCTCCTAACTGGCCCCCCGCTGGCCTGATCGCCCCTCACTGCCTCTGAGTGCTGGCCTGATTGCCCCTAACTGCCCCCCGTACTGGTCTGGTCACCCCTAACTGCCCCCTGCTGCTGGCCTGGTTGCTCCTAACTGCACGCCCCCCGCTGGTCTGGTCACCTCTTACTGCCCCCCCTGCCAGCCTGGTCATTCCCAATTGTCCCCCTTTGCCAGCCTGGTTGCCCCTAACTGCCCCCCCTCCAGCCTAGTCACCCCTCACTGCCCCCCCGCCAGCCTAATCGCCCCCAACTGCCCTCCTGCTGCCCCCAACTACACCTCCCCACCAGCCTGGTCACCCCTAACTGCCCCCCTCTGATGGCCTGGTTGCCCCCAACTGCCCCCGTTGGCCTGGTCACCCCACGGACCCCCCGCTGGCCTGGTCGCCCCACACAGCCTGCTTGTTCAGTCATTTGGTCATCCTTCACTAACCCCCCTGCCAGCCTGGCTGTAGGCCGCCATCTTGTGAGGGTGTGAGGGTTAATTTGCATATTACCTCTTTATTATATAGGATTACATCCTTATAAAACTGGAAGATTATATAGATGCATTATATATGAATAAAAAGACTATAAAATATATTAAAATGTTAATAGTGGCTATCTCAGGGAAAAATTAATTGGTGG
Source organism: Myotis lucifugus (assembly GCF_000147115.1). NCBI lineage: Eukaryota > Metazoa > Chordata > Mammalia > Chiroptera > Vespertilionidae > Myotis > Myotis lucifugus. Next base: position 633,222 of record NW_005871452.1, on the reverse strand, counting down.
TTAAGTGTTTTTGTTTTATTATTTTGTTTTTGTCTCTCTGTCTCTGTCTCTCTCTCTCTGGAGAGTCAACATGGACTTATGGTTTTACAAATTCAGAATGTTTCAAACAACTACAATTCTTGCTCTTACACTGTCCTGTCTTTGGCCAATGGTAGCCCTTCAAGCTGGCTCCTATGTCCTTGGACCATCCTCATTGCTGTTGGACAGTTAACTAGTACATTTCCTACTGCACACCTGTGCCAGCCTTGCTCCAGAGTCCAGCTCCTCTCATGGGAGCAGTACCCAGAGGATCCAATCTGCACTCCAGGCATGTTCCTCCCAAGTGTGTTGTTGTGTTTTGAGGAATTTAAGTGTACTGCCAGAAAACATGCATTTAAAAAAAAACACACACATGCATTTTGTAAAGAAAAAGAATGAATTTATATGGACATTCCCAATTCAAATATAACATTATAGAGCAGGGGTCCTCAAACTTTTTAAACAGGGGGCCAGTTCACTGTCCCTCAGACTGTTGGAGGGCCGGGCTATAGTTTAAAAAAAAAAACTATGAACAAATTCCTATGCACACTGCACATATCTTATTTTGAAGTAAAAAAACAAAACGGGAACAAATACAATATTTGTATTTGCATGTGGCCCGTGGGCCGTAGTTTCAGGACCCCTGTTATAGAGTATTCCTTTTGTTTTAAACTTGTTTATCTTACATTCAAAATCTAGGTTTCCAACAATATCGATTTACATTTATTATATTACAATATATAAACATTAGTATGAAAATGATAATACTATTAATATGAGTAACAAAAGAGTTTATGATGTTTTTGGTAGCTCTATTTGTCTTTAGAGTATGTTCCACAAAGGATACATACCTGATATACAGTCGTTTTATCTGTAACAATGTGTTAACAACTTAATACATATTCAGAAATGGTCTTTATTTTTGGTTTTTATAAATTGTTATTTTTCTGTTTAATATTATTTTTCCTATGTTAAACATTTATATGATTCCAATGTTAAAACTGTATAACAATGTATATTAAGAAGTCTTTCTCCTATGTTTGTCCCTTACACTGTAATCCATCCTTCCCCATAGGTTAAATTTGTAAATTAACTTCTAGTTTATCCTTCCAGTATTTCTTTTGGACAATACTGGAAGCATTTTCCAGTATTTCCAGTATGTAAATGCATACATACATATTAATATTCCCCCATCCTCCCCATAATTACCATACAAATATTCCACAGAAGACTTTGTTTCCCTCTCTAGAGAATGTGCTTTCTTTTACTCTTTTTAAAAATGATCAGTATGTCAAGGATATCATTCCATATCAGTATATAAAGAATTTCCTTATTCCGTTTTATAACTGAATAGTATTGCACTTTGCAGATGTTATGCAACCAGTTCCTTATCGATACACATTTTATTGTTTCCATCCTTTTACTACTACAAATGCTACAATGCACAACTTTGTTCAGTTGTTTTGTATTTTTCCAGTCTAACTTTGGGATAGATTCCTAAAACTGGGATTGCTGGGTGATAAAATGCACATGTAATTTTGTTAGATAATGCAAAAATCTTTTTGATGGAGCAGGGAATTCCTTTCAGTGGTGTTTGGTCCTTCACAGCCTCACTGTCAGGACATGTGGATGAGCTTTTGGACGTTTGGGTAGCAAGTCTGGTGAGAGTGATATGCCAGCATAGTTTCAACTTACAGTTCTCTCATCATGAATGAAACCGAGCATCTTTTCACGTTTACACATTTCATTGTTTCTTTTGTGAACTAGTTACCTTCTTTTTTTTCTCTTTTCCCCTTTCCTTCTAGATTTTTAGGTCTTTGTATATAAGCCCTTATCTGTGATAAAAGTTGCAAATATCTTCTCCTAGTTTGCCATTTGTCTTTTAAATGTATTCTTTAACACCCAGTAGTCAATTTATTAATCTCATCTTTCAGTGCTTCTAGTTTACGTCACAAGTAGGAAGATCTTCCCCTGAACCCAGGGCCCAACCATGCTTTTGTTATTCTAACACATTCATGTCTTCATTTACTCACATTTAGATCTTTGATGTATTCTGAATCTTTTCAGGTATATAATATAAAGAAGGAATCTAACTTTATTTAATGCAAAAATAAAATTTAAAAATAAATATAAAATTTAACTCCTAAATTATGAAGGCAGAATATTACTTGGACCATTTTGACTTTCATATCTACTTTTCCTTAGGCATATTCTTCCAGAACAAATCTGCAATGCCAAAGAAGATGATGATTCAACACTGGAACATCTTCATCTTGAAAACAATTATATTAAAACAAGAGAAATATCATCCTATGCATTTTCATGCATAAGATCATATTCAAGTATTGTTCTTAAGCCACAGAAGATAAAGTAATTCCACATTTCCTTTGTTAATTAAAACCTGTATTTATATATTTACTGTAGCAGCATTTATCATCAAAAAGACATCATGTTATGTTACATTCAGTATCATTATGCTAGTCTACCTGATTCATTAATCTAGAGATGAACAAGCAAAAATATATCTAGAAGGTTTAGTCTTCTAGAACTTTTAGCGAAGGCTTCAGTTTCACGCGCGAGAATGAAGCCATCCCCTGCAGGGCTCCCTCAGGGAGCAGGAGGCTGTGCACTGCTGAGCAGACTGCGAGCATCTGGGACAAAGTATGCGCGTCCTTGACCAGCAGCCTGTGACCAGCGCTATCAGTGGGCACCTGAAGTCCATTTACAAACTGTGTATGTTCTGGTTCAAAACCAGGAAGTGCACAGAAAAAAATTACAGGTGGAAGTTATGAATGAGTGTTCTGTTTATTACTCCAACATTAAAACAATAATATATTAATTTTCTTAAAGAACCGATGATACAATTATTGGTATAAGTACACTTAATTACTGGGTTAGCTTTAGTTTCTTCTATTAATTACATGTGTGAAATAAAAACACCATGTTAATTTCCTGGTGTTGATAATTGTGCTATGGTTATTAATGTGATTATTAATATTAGGGGAAGCTGGGAGAAGGATACACATGAATTCCATACTATTTTGAAAGTTTTCTGCAAGTCTAAAAAGTGTAACGGTATATTAAGATTACCGTATTTCTTTATTCAAGATCAAAAGATTTTATGAAAAGCACTGGAGTTTGCTTAAAATACATGTTCTTTATCCTTGACTACACACTTACAGACGGAACCTCGCGCATGAGGTTCTGGAATCTCTGCTCCGTTGGTCACTCTTAGCGTCATCTTCTTTGCCCTGATTTGCTCAAGTGTATGTATCCTTTCACTCAGTTCAATTTAACATAAAACTGTTAAGTCACTATATACCGGACACTATCAAAATCATATATTAAAATTTTCATTATGAAATGACCTTCTATCTTTATTTCTAAAATAATTTGTAATAGACACATATAGAAACTCTGTTGACTTCTTTGTTACTATCAGTTTTGTGTCTTGAAAGTTCCAGTCTTGCCACCCTGCGGAGGCTACGCTAATTGTGAACTGCAGTTATTTCATCTTCTAATAGTTCCCTCACCACCACCGTCAGAACCTCCCAGCCTCGCCTCACAAGGCTGTTATGAGAAGCACAACATGAAAAGCATCTGGGAAGTGTATGCATGTGTGTATGTTTCATATAAAATTGAGAGCAACTAGCATCTTCACCAAAGTTGATTATTACAGATAAAACTATTTTAAATTATACCAGGAATCAGGTAGCTGAGTACCAACCATGGTCATCCTAGCCAACTTGTGAAAAGTTCAGTTTACCCATTTGAGCATATTATTTCTAAGCCCTTCTTTCTAAGTCCCCTTGTCTTAATAGCTATTTTGAGATTATAACATAAACAAGAATAATAATGTGATGGAGACTGTTAGAATCAAAAGTCAAGGCTTAAACTAAGTGGTTAAAAACAGAAAAAGAATCTTATGAAACAAAATGTTGAGATATGTAACTAGTTTCAGAACGTAGAAGCATTAACTAATTTAAACTGACCAAGTTGAATGTAAGAGACAGGTAAAAATAAGAAGATATGGCTTTGCATTCATTTAACAAGAAACCTTGTGCAGTGCTTCTTGCTGTGTGAATATAAATGCATAGACCTACAGCGATTTTCAACTGGTGTGCCTCAAGCATTTTAGAAACATACAATACCTGACTAGTCAGGGATACTGACCTCCTTTTCTCTTAGATTGTCAAAAAGTGACAACAGCAGCCCAGCTGGTGTGGCTCAGTGGTTGAGTGTTGACCTGAGAACCAGGAGGTCACGGTTCAATTCTTGGTCAGGGCACAGGCCCAAGTTGTGAGCTCAATCCCCAATAGGGGGCATGCAGGAGGCAGCCAATCCATGATTCTCTCTCATCATGGATGTTTCTATCTCTCCCTCTCCCTTTCTCTCTGAAATAAAAATATACTTTAATAAAATGATAACAGCCATCAAAACAATAGCCATCCTGTGGGAATGAATCAAAATTATACCTATTTTTTTTGTCAGATCAGCAAAAAAACATATTTTTTTGGTATGCCACAAAATTTTAGTAATTAGTGTGTGCCATGAGATGAAAAGGTTAAAATCGCTGGTTTAAGGCAATCTAAGCAGTAAACAAAATCATTGTTGGAGGGGACTCAACCTGAATAAAGTGAGTCAACAGATTTAGCATCCTGGGACAACACAGATGGATACTGAGCCTTTCCTACACTCCTTTTTCATTCAACTTTAATCAGCTGTGTCCCAGATGCTGTTCTTGAAAGGAACAGAGATAAGATTAGATAAGGACTCTGCTCTTGGAGCACCCAGTGTGGTAGGGGCAATAAGTAGGAAATCAAAAAGACAAGCAAACCAATAGGCAGGCAGAACAGGGTGGTGAAGCGATGAAGCATGTGGGGTCCTGAGCACCCTCTTCCTGTGTCCCCCTGACCCCAAGTTTTAAGAGTGTCCAAGCCTCATAGACACAGGAAGATTGAGCCATTCCCAGCAGCCTTGGAGGACACCAGCCCAGGAGCACACTGAGACCCTACTGTGCGCTCAGGGACACCCTGTGGGGAGCAGAATCTCTAGGAAGGCTGAAAGTCAGAATGACTGACGGAAGCTTTGTTCTTAAGTCAGAAGAAAATATGTTATTTCAACTGATTTTACTATAATTTAAAATATGAAATGTCTGGCACTGAACTTTTGCAGCCTTGAAATTTCATCATGCTTTGCATAGGAAGTTTTAATTACATTTTTTAAAAAGTGATCAATGTCCTTATAGAAAACATTCTTCACAATACAATGTTAAAAAACATGCAGATGTCCTGTCTGGCTTCAGAAGTATGCTATAATTATTAACACGTATGTATACAAAGGAACTGCTGATCTAGTCATGGTGTGAAAATATTAATGGTGTCATCTTTGCACATATGTACAAGGAATACTAACTACATTTTTAGTTTTGAGACTTGGCTTATTATAGATAACTAGAGGCCTGATGCACGAAATTCGTGCACGAAGGGGGGGGGGGGGGCTCAGCCTGGCCTGTACCTTCTCAAAATCTGGGACCCCTCGGGGGATGTCCGACTGCTGGTTTAGGCCCGATCCCTGTGTATCGGGCCTAAACCAGTAGTCAGACATCCCTCTCGCAATCCGGGACCTCTGGCTCCTAACTGCTGGCCTGACTGCCTGTCTGATCACTCCTAACCACTCTGCCTGCCTGCCTGATCACCCCTAACTGCTCTCTTGCCTGCCTGATTGCCCCTAAAAGCCTCTGCCTCAGCCCCCGCCACCGTGGCTTTGTCCGGAAGGTCGTTCAGGTGTCTGGTCTAATTAGCATATTAAGCTTTTATTATTATAGATACTATTTCAAAAAGCACTAAAGACATGATATGGTGAAAAACATGTATAGCCTGGAATCATAAGGAAATAACTGCCCCAGGATGGGGATACCTAGTGCCCACCTTGGTCTCTGATGATGAAATGGGCAGTCGTTTCCCTTTCCTGGGACTCACTTAGCTCAACCACAGAGCAGCCTGTGTGGCCCAGCAGGGGTCATAGGCCTGAGAAGGAAGTATTCCTTAAGACTCTTCCTTTGGATGAAGCAGCTTTGCTACCATCAGAAAGAGCTAGCTGCCACTGCTCCTCCTTTGTTCCTTAAAACAAATGGAAAGGTACTACCTAAATCACATGCCAAGTTTTAAGATTCACAAAGAACATGCAATCAAAGTCCCTGGCCCTTCCCTCACCTTCTGCCCAACAACCAGGCTGCAGAGCTTGGTCTGAGCAAATGCTTCTCAGGGGCCAGGTCACAGGTGCCTGGGTGCAGCCAAACTCTGTGTATCTAGGCAAGAAGGTTTAGTTGGTGTGTCTGCTCCTTCGAGCTCCAGCACCACAGAGTGGGATCAGCCCTGAGCAGATCTGCAACAACTGAAGACTGCTGACCTTGACCCGGAAAACCCTGAAAGACAGCCAGCAGAGCGCAAGTTCTGGAGGATGGTTAGAGCGTGGCACAGACTAGGCTCATGCATTCTCCATCTCTGTCTGACTTTGGCCTTAACCTGCATCTGCTGATTGAAGTCCACAAAACGGAAAGTCTGGATGCCTGAGAATGAGCGTGGTGCACTTCTGAATTTGGGGGCACAGGTACCTGGTGTAATGGGTGCAGCCAAAAAGGGTGAGGAAGATGCAAGAACCTCTCCTTTGGCTCCCATTGTCAAGTGACTCCATCATTTAGGAGTTGGCCTCATTAGACAAAGTCAATTACTTATTAAGATAACTGATTTTGACTAAAGATCCAAGATGGCAGAGGAGTAAGTGAAGTTACACTCATCTCCACCCAGGACCAAGCTGATGTTAACACTATTCCTAAACAACAGAAAGGAACCTGCACATTTTCAGGATTTTAAAGAAAAAGTGAGAAACTGAACTGGGAGAGATTTACATATTCATACAATTAATAAGGAGTGATTTCTCTTATTAATATTTCCTGGTAAGAACATCAGAAAGCCTAGAGCATATTTTATAAACAAGTCACATTCTGACAACTGGTAATACTTAGGAATCAACTGGCTGTTCTGCATAGCAGCAACGTTGCCTATGTTCCCAAAGCCATCATTTAAGCACACCATGGATTACTCGGTTCTTAGATGCTGACATAAAAGAATGAAATACTCAAATTCTGCTGTTTAAGTGAAAACTCCAAGGGCTGAGTGAAACCCTCTGTGATATCTATTCCACCACATTGCCTTATTTAGGAAAGAGTGTCCTCATAGGAGAAGTATTTACAGACTGACGACGATAACTGTTCCTCTGTCTGCAGTTGAATGAGGTCAGCTTAAAATTCAAAAATATTAAAAGTACCTGTGAAGAGTCAGAAGTTTCTGGGCAGCTCTAACTTATGCCAGATGGCTCGGGGCTCCGACACCCTAGAAGTCTACGGACCATGTGGTTTATCTTTTGTAGTTAAACAGGAATGAGCATCATGGTTCTGAATGGGAATCCCTTTAGCTGTGGACTTGGCCAAGTCATACTCTGATTTCTAGTTTCCACATCCCTTCAATTGGGGGAACAACATCTATCTCCCAAGGCTGCGGGGAAGGTTGAACGAGGTGATGTCCAGGACAGTGCCAGGCACTCGGTGAATGTCAGGTTAAGGGCTGGGCAACCCGCAGGCAGGAAGGGTCAGTGACTTGGTCAAGGCTGCCAGGCCTCTAACATGGTAGATATTAATTATTCAAGGAACTTGATTCCTTAGAGCAGCGGTTCTCAACCTGTGGGTCGCGACCCCTTTGGCGGTCGAACGACCCTTTCACAGGGGTCGCCTAAGACCATCCTGCATATCAGATATTTACATTATGATTCATAACAGTAGCAACATTACAGTTATGAAGTAGCAACGAAAATAATTTTATGGTTGGGTCACAACATGAGGAACCGTATTTAAAGGGCCAGAAGGTTGAGAACCACTGCCTTAGAGTGCGAAATATAATGGGAGAATGGGCGGGCCTATCACACCAGGACAGAGTCAGTGTGTACTCTCGGACGAGGGCCAGGCTCCAGCGGGACCCGCAGCGGTGCCCGCAGCGACCCGGACGTGAGGACCTGTCCTGAGTCATGCCCGCCCACATCCATCTCCCAGTGCAGGTGGCCCAGGGCAGCGCTCGCGAGCAGGGCCTCCCCTCCGTAAATGCCGAGTCTGAACTACTCCTTGTCATACACTTGGGAAAAGTATAGGAGATTTTTTTTTACTGATGAGTTTAATTATATCATTACTGCCCTTGTGACTGAACCTAATCTAACAGAACCAGAGGCATTTATAAAAAAATTTTCAGCAAAACTAAAACAGACATGCTCAGTCCTATGCATCTAAACAACACGTCAGCACGTTCTAACTCATGACCCATGTCCGAGCGGCCTCATGCCGCACAAAAGCAGCGGAGACAGCACACCAGGCTGACATTCGCTCTGCCCCCAGCTGTTTGCAGAGAAGGTAATGTCTCTCACTTGATGAAGAGCTTAGTGATCACTCAACTAAAAAAAAAGCATGACTATTTCTTCTTTGAAGTTATGTTTCTTTTTCTACATGAACATGGAGATAAAATCAAACCTTACTGTCTAGCATATTTTTTCCTTTGCACAAGATGTGAGGAATGTGAGTACACACAAGGGAAAACAGACCGCTTTAAACATAACACGCGATTGCACTAAACACACATTAGTTTAGAAAAGAAATACATCATGTTATTAAAATGTCATTGTGTGTTTCTAAGTAACAGGATCTCTGTGGTCAAATAAACTTACATTAAACTATCAGCTGATGCAAGCAAATCTTTAAAAAAAATTTTATTAAATTTATTTGGGTGATATTGGTTAATGGGATCATATAGGTTTCAAGTGTACATTTCTATGATACATGATCTGTATAGTGCATTGTGTGCCAACATAAGCAAATCTTTTTGTAAGTAAGATTCTGATGAAGGTTCATTTGTTTTGAATAAGTTGAGAATTACGTTCACAATTACCAAATTTATACGTGTACTGTCTGAAAGGCAAATTTAACTACTACTGTGGTACTCAGAATAAGGATTGCACTATAAATTGTAAATCTATTATAGAGTAATAGTTCCTAACTTTTTGAAGGATGGATGCCTTTGACGATATCATGAAAACTATAATGAACCCTCTATACAGAAAAATACTTTGCATGTTATCAAAAGATTCATATAACCTTTCACAAATTCTCTAAGGATTCATGTACTCTAGGTTAAGAATCCCTTCTAGGGTAACTCCTTAATTAACTTAAAATAAAATTTACATGTAAATATTTAATTAGAGCTAAGGATACAACAAAGAGTTAAAATTACTTTTAAGGCAAACTGCCTTATTTCCAACAATTATTTAGCATTTATTCTCCCTTTATTTAGGAATATTTTTAAGGCCACATAAAAGTCAAAAGAATTATACAATGAACATCTTTATACACTTCACCTACATTCACCAATATTATTTTTTCACATTCATTTTATCTCTTTGCATATCTATATATCTATACATCTACACATACATATGTATGTACTTGCAGGGGACAGGGTCTGGACCATTTGAATGTAAGTTGTAGATATTATAACATATCACTTCCTTATGAATCTTATAAGAACATTTTCTTACATAACCATGAGACGATGATCATATCCTCTCACATTATGAAACCCAAGAAATTTAACATTAACTATCACCTAACATACAATCTATATTCAGATTCTCCCAAATATTCCAACAATTTCCTAATTTCCTGTATATGTGTGTGTATAGTTCAAGATCTAATCGAGCTCACATCCTGACCCTTTCATCTTCTCTAGAATAGCAATTTCTTGCCTATGTGACTGTTTCACACCTTAACTTTGTTGAAGGGTCCAAGTCAGCTATATTGTAGAATGTCACTTAATCTGCATTTGCCCAATTGTTTCCTCAAGATTAAATTTAGTTAAAATATTTTTGGAAAGAATCCTACATAGATGATGTCACATGCTTCTTTTTGCATCATAACAGGAGGATCAAAATGCTGGGCTGGCCTGTTAGTGGCAATGCTGAAACGTTAAGGTAAGGTGGAATCTTTATCACCTTGTAATTCTATATATTAAACCCTAATATGCAAATCGACCGAACAGCGGAACGACCAGTCGCTATGATGCACACTGACCACCAGGGGGCAGACACTCAGTGCAGGAGCTGTCCCCTGGTGGTCAGTGTGCTCCCACAGGGGGAGCACCACTCAGCCAGAAGCCGGGCTCACAGCTGGTGAGCGCAGTGGCGATGGGGGGAGCCTCTCCCACCTCTGCTACAGGTGGGCAGTAAGGAACAAGAGGGTCGCGGACTGCAAGGGGCCCCGGACTGCGAGAGGGTGCAGGCTGGGCTGACGGACTCCCCCCAATTGCACAAATTTCATGCACCAGGCCTCTAGCTAAGAGATAATCTGCAAGGTAAGACTTTGGATCTCTGTGAATATCTTGCCATCCATATCCTTTCACTTAGTGGTTTCAGCTTCCATTAATTACCTTTGCCTTAATCAATTACTATACTGGAGGGTACACAGAGGTGATTTTTTCTTTTTCAAATTTTTATTTATTGATTTTAGAGAGAGAAAAACATCGATCTTGTGTAACACTTACTCATGCACTCACTGGCTGGCTTGTGCATGTGCCTGCCCGGGATGGAGCCACAGCGGGGACTTTGTCCTCCTGTGTTCACCAGTCAGCATGCTTCTCCAGGAGCTCTGACTCTTTTCTCTTGTTATTATACAAAAGATTTTGCATCTGACATGTTATAACCCACTGCCGCCCTTATTCGTCTGTGGGTGTTAACTCCCTTCCCAGTTTCTATGTTCTGTTCACACAACTGTAGTAATCTCTGTGCATGTTCATGCCTGCTGGCATGCCGAGATGCTTCACGCATGACCCATACTTTCCTGGCCTGACCTGATCCCTCTAGTGGGAAACAGTCCCTAACACACACCCAGAAGTCAGACACCCTCTCTGCTCCCAAGTCTTCTCAGTGGAACAAACTAGGCAATTTATTTAAAACAAAACCTTTACTTGTAACCATTCTTCAAAACAAACTGACTTTTCAGGCATAATTTTAAAATATTATAAACCCACATAAACTAAATTGTATAAGACCTTCATTCTTCATAAACTTACTTCATTCTAAATGACAATTTATGGCATAAATTTATTTTCAGAGGGAAATCTCCCTCAGCTGCGCATCACAGAAGTGAGTGCTCAACGGCACAGGGGACAGAAGGGAGGGAGGCCCATGTGAAGGAGGTCACTGCCCTGAGTTGGAATCGCACAGGAATTAAGAGCTGACTTTGTCAGATTGATTTTGGAAGATATTCTGTAAATTTGGATTTGATATAAAATTTCCTGGTTTTAAAAAACACCATATGCTCCAAACAAAACACATCTATAGTCTCCATCCTGCCCATGGGCCATGACCTGCAGTATATCATCAATTCATTATGAACCACAGAGCCGCCTGGTCCACCCTGAAGGATACCTGAGCATTCCACACCACCCAGAAAACACCATCCAGAAAATCAAAGCCATTCCTTTCAGAAACCTGTGAATGCGTGCTATATACAATCTTTATGTTAAGCATAAAGAACACACGTTCTTTACCATATTCTTCTGTGTATAAGACGACCCCCACTTTTCCAATCCAAAATTAAGAAATCAATATTTGAAAAATAAAACAAAACACATTTTATTTAGTAATTACCGCAGGTAATGTTCACATACCAGTACTATATTATGCAGCCTCTGTTGCATCACTGCTCTCTTTTTCGTCACTGTTAGCTCCAGGCACATCACTTTCTCCAACTTCTATCTTATCACTGCTGTCTTCTGAGTCACTGTCTATGTATGTGAGATCATCCTCATAAACTGGTGGCATTTTCTGAGCTAACTTGTTCATGTTCTCATGGCCAACCCTTCTCTCCTCATGAAACTGAAGCACCACTTTGCCTTTCCTGTAACATCAACAATGTTCATTTCGCTTGCAAACATTCTTGCCTGACCTTGAATAAGCGTGGTTGACACACACAAGCCACTCTGGCGCTGCTCCATAATCCAAGTCTTAAGCCTCTGCTCCAAGTTTGCCCATTTTGCTGGTTTTCCTCTTAAGGCCTTCTTCTTTTTGGGCATCATAAGGAGTTGTTCTTCCTGTTTTCTCCACTGTCTGATCATAAACTCAGTGGGAGGAGGTCCAAATTGTCTCTCTGCAGCTCTATTTCCATGGTCTTTTGCACAGCTGATTACATTCTGTTTGAATTTTGCAGAGTAAGACAACTGCTTACTGGTATTTACCTTTTTATTTTTTGACATCTTTATGGCCTCAGAACACTCAGGTTCCTGTTGCACCTGTGCACTTTCCACCTCCACCTCCAATTACGGCATCAGCTGATGTCAGTAACAATAAGGCTCGTGGGCAAGAACATACAATGGAGCCAAGATAGTCTCTTCAATAAATGGTGTTGGGAAAATTGGACAGATATATGCAAGAAAATGAAACTAGACCACCAACTTACACCATACACAAGAATAAACTCAAAATGGATAAAGTACTTAAATGTACGACAGGAAACCATAAAAATTCTAGAAGAATCCAAAGGCCACAAAATCTCAGACATATGCCAAAGCAATTTCTTCACTGATACAGCTCCTAGGGCACTTGAAACTAAAGAGAAAATGAACAAATGGGACTACATCAAAATTAAAAGCTTTTGCACAGCAAAAGAAACCATCAACAAAACAACAAGAAAACCCACCTCGTGGGAAAACATATTTGCCAACGTCATATCTGATAAGGGCCTAATCTCCAAAATTTATAGGGAACTCATACAACTTAACAAAAAGAAGATAAACAATCCAATCAAAAAATGGGCAAAGGATCTAAATAGACACCTTTCAAAAGAGGACATTCAGAAAGCCAAGAGACATATGAAAACATGCTCAAAGTCACTAATCATCCGAGAGATGCAAATCAAAACAACAATGAGGTACCATCTCACACCTGTCAGAATGGCTATCATCAACAAATCAACAAACGACAAGTGCTGGAGAGGATGTGGAGAAAAAGGAACACTTGTGCACTGCTGGTGGGAATGCAGACTGGTGCAGCCACTATGGAAGACAGTATGGAGTTTCCTCAAAAAGCTGGAAATGGAACTCCCATTTGACCCTGTGATCCCACTTCTAGGAATATATCCCAAGAAACCAGAAACACCAATCAGAAAGGATATGTGCACCCCTATGTTCATAGCAGCACAATTCACCATAGCTAAGATCTGGAAACAGCCTAAGTGCCCATCAGTAGATGAATGGATTAGAAAACTGTGGTACATCTACACGATGGAATACTATGCTGCTGTAAAAAAGAAGGAACTCTTACCATTTGCAACAGCATGGATGGAACTGGAGAGCATTATGCTAAGTGAAATAAGCCAGTCAATGAAGGAAAAATACCACATGATCTCACTCATTCATGGATAATAAAGACCATTACAAACTTTTGAACAATAATAGATACAGAGGCAGAGCTGCCTCAAACTGATTGTCAAACTGCAGTGGGAAGGCCAGAGAGGGTTGGGGGGCAGAAGGGAGGGGAGTAAGAGATCAACCGAAGGACTTGTATGCATACATATAAGCATAACTAATGGACATAAGACACTGGGGGGTAAGGGAGGGCAGGGATTGTCAAGGGCGGGGGGTGGGGGAAGGACACATATGTAATACCCTTTGTAATACTTATTATAATATTTTTTTTAAAAAAAAGAATAAAAAAAAAGGGCAAAAAAAAACAAAAACAATAAGGCTCGTGATTGGAGGAAGCCTGTTTGACAAGGTATGGGCAGCTATGCACCTATGAGGCTCCCTCCTTAGCTGACTTCCGTGTATAAGACGCCCCTCGATTTTCAGTCTAATGATTTTAGAAAAAATTAGCGTCTTATACATGGAAAAATATGGCATATCCCAGGAGTCAATGGCCTGGCCCTAGAACATTCTTAAACTGTGTATTTATTTGCAAGACATTCCTGCACAGCCCTCAGGGCTTCTCTTTGACTGACCACCCTGCCCGTCCCATTTTGCTTTTCTCCATAGCACTCACATCACTCACACAGAAGGAACAGGCCGACAGGTTCCTGGTAGCTCTGACCACATGAGAGTGACACAATCTATTCCAACGTGCTTAGAAGGTGAGCACAGACGAGGAGACACCAGATACCGGCTGCTGAACACCACAAAGTCAACCCGAGTGACACTGTGCTCCAAAGGCGCACCTCTAATCCACACGCATTGGACTCTTAACTTGAATGAGATGGTATCTCAGGTCTTTTCCAGCTCATCTTGGGCTTGGACCACTCCATTTAAAGAGGAGGAGGTGGTCAAGAAAGGGTCTTAGAAATTATAAATGCACTCGGCTTAAGCAATTTATTTTTATATTTACATGGATGGAATATATCAGGCCATCCAAGAAATTTGTGTTTGAAGTTTCTTTTATAGCAATCCATGTCTGTGTTCATAAAATATTAGTACAGAGATTATTACATTTTCAGTTTTGTAATTTATTTTCCTGTTTACCATGTAATAACATGTTGGTTATTCATGATTCCTAACAATATTGTTTGATATAGTAAAAGTAACTCTCCGATATTTAGAGCAAAGCCTGATGAAGCAAAACCAAACAATACAAATAAACATGTGGGAAGGATGGGTTCCTTCCACAGAGCCCTGACAGGAAGCCCAGCAGGACATTTGCTTCTCACTCTGTCAGGGAAGAGGAGGCACACTGCAGCGTCTGGAACGCCTGCGGAGCTGTGGGGGAAACTTCGGGTCTTTCCAAATGGCATCCACACCTGCTGGGCCATCTCCACAGCCGTGAGGTGCAGTCCCCAAACTATGGAGGGTCTGTGCCCTGGAGGGGTCCCTAGCCACACTCTCTGCAGATTAGAATGAATAAACCGTCTGCACCACCGCCAGCATCATTCTCCAGCCCTTTGCCCAGAGCGAAGCAGGATGCTGGAGGAAGATATGCTTAGGGCTCACGAGAGGGGAGAGAAAATGGCTGTAACACACCTTTACAAAAACCACCTCCCACAGTGCTCCCAGCTCTGCAGGCAGAGGCAGAAATCCACCTGGAAGAGTTGTGCAGAGGACAGGCCTGAAAGGAGAGCGGCATGGACACTCGGGTGAGCAGAGGCCAAGGCAGAGAGAGGGGCACACGTTGCACCGAGAGAAGAGCTGCTACTCCACCCCAGCCCCGCGGTGCCTGGTAAAAGGAGTGGCACACACTGACAAAGCTTTATTTTTCAAGAGAAGCTGAAACTTTTAAATACAGCAATTGCACATAACAAAACTTCATACACATGAGCCTCAGACAAAGAATGTTCATAGCCGCGCTACAAATGGGAAAGAACCCATTGACTATATATCAAGTGTGTAATTTGTGGCATATTCACACAATAGAACACCATACAATAATGAAAACGAACAAATAACTGCTAACCAAAAGGACCCGGAGGGGTCTCAAAAACCTAACGCTGAATGAAGAAAGCAGACACAGAAGAGAAAGCACGGCCTGGCTGCCCTGCACCCGTGACGCCAGGAAGGGCTGCGTGCGGAGCCAGGAGGCCTCTGCGCCTGGGAAGGCTCTGGCCGAGCTGCGGTTTTGCTCAAGGTGCAGTTTGTGAAGTTGAGCGGTACCATTATAATGTGCTTATATTTTGTCATATATACTTCCGCTAAAAGTTAAAAAATAAAACATTGTGCATAACAAATATGATTATGCCCAAGGGCCTCAGGAACTCAGGTTAATAAAATCACATCAACTTTCACGATTTCCCAGTTCATCAAGGTAACATGTTTAGTTCAAAAACAAGAGCCATGTCTGAACTACACATAACTGAATCAACAGGACATAAGCATTCTCACCAAACCGGAAGCCGCCACCCTCAGGTAGCCGCGGCTCCTGGGGCCTGTGTGTGGGACGGTCCACCTCCAGGCCCAAGAAAGGGTAGTTTATTTGGGTGGGGCTGGCCACCCGACACACCTGAGCCACAGTTCTCGTTCTCTCTCTCTCTCTCTCTCTCTCTCTCTCTCTCTCTCTCTCTCTCTGGCTGGAGCTGCCATTTTTCTGGGAGGAGGGAGAAGATGGTCAGATCTTTACGGCAGGAGAACAAACTGCTGAATGGAGGCTCGCTGTGCGAACAGGCCTGCACGCCAGGACCCCGGGCAGCACCAGGACCTCGGCATCGCAGCACTGGAGGGCTTTCTCAGCAGATGGAGGAGAATGTCCTCTCTGGAAGGATGCGCCTTGCTTGATGTAGGAATTGGGCATTCTCTCAGGGTAAGTGGGAAAGTGTATGCTAACAGTTCCTTTCTTTTCCGAGAATGACGTCTTTCTGCTCCAGAGTCCTCCCTAAAAAACTGTTGTCACAGCTGATATTCTCTTGAAAAGGGAAAATCCAAGCAGGTGTCACCTGGATCCAGGTGTCTATGCCATATCAGAACTAACAGGGCCTGCTCTGCAGTTCCCAACATGCCTGTAGGAGGGTTAAAAGCTTTGAAAGGAAATCTTGAGAAGTATCCTCTCTGCGGTAGCTTCTGTCAACAGAAGGAAACAACAGCATGGCTCCTGTCTCAGATACACTTGGAGTTTGGGTTTATACTTCAATAATGTTCATCTTCTTTACTAAGGTTGATAAATATTTTGTTGGACTATCTAGGGTAATTTTTAAATTTGTAATTTGTAAGCATTCATTTAAGAATTTCATAAAGTATTTTTTCAAATCAGGATTTCTTGAATGACTTCATGTACTTTCAGTGGCCAGCTGCCATGTATTATTAAGCACTCTTTTTCTTCAGAATCTTCCAGTAGACGTCTAGAGTTTAGCTAGAAGTCTTGGCTACAATACAAACAGTGATGGAAAACACATGAGCAGTAACAAGCTTTAATCTTGCTTCTCGGCACTAACATGGGCTAATCTGTGGAAGCAGCTTACCCCAGGGGCAGCCACACGGTCCTCTGTACATGTGACACCTCCTCTCCTTGCAGAGTACATGAGGACATCCCTGCAGAGAAGTGGCACATGCTGGGGAACTCGACTTTCTTGAGGACTTGCTCTCTTCTTACAAGGTATGTTTTCATGAGGGTTTTTTTCATGTACCAGTAGACAATTACCTTATAGTCGATACTAAAGGGACATTAATATTATTAACATAAATGCTTGTAAATTATAGGATAAAGTTTAAAGTTTGTTTAATTTCTTTAAAATCAATACTTAATTACATAGCAACCTAAAATAACTCTAGCTTTTTGTTTTACATATAATGAATTTATTTTCAATATAATTGTGACTTTTTTTTACAGCTAAGTGAAAAACTATCATTGTGCTTTACCATAAATGCTAACAAAGTTAATTGTAAAAAATCATTTAAACAAACATCTGTATCTTCTTTTAGGAAAATAATATTACTTTAATAATTAATGATAAGGAAGTTTGAGAATATCACAAATACATTAAATGAAATAGTAAATATTTCTTTTGAAATGTAAAATTATTTTTTCTAATGTATTTAAAAATATATGAATTATTCAAATTTCATTTTTAGTTACACATTTGAATGTTCATATTTTCCCTTGATAAATGTCTTCCTTATCCTTAGGTGATGAAATGGCACTGTACAGTAAAAACAGAAATCCGTATAATTTCAAGAAAGAATAATGATCAGCAACAGTTTAACTAGCTCTATATTCAACATAAAAAATCAGGAACTTCTTTTCACAAAAATCCATAAAGTCAGAATTTAAAACAAAGTTTTCTTTTGTCCCATCCCAAAGTAAATTTTGTATTAAATCTTAGATTTAAGAAAATCAAACAATGTGTTTGGTATTCTATTTCCTCATAATTTAAATAGAGCAGAGCATTCTTTCTTGTTAACCTACTCAGAGGTGTGACAACCAGGAATGGTGGCCACATGTGTAGGATTAAATCACAGAGAAACCTGAGGGGTCTAGAACACTCTAAAAAATATAAAGTACTTTTAAAACTTAATCCCACCAAGAATCATTGAATAGTTTAAAAAAAGTAAATCCAAAGCCCACACATATGCAAAAGCATCTTGATATTTTGTTTTCCATATTTCACAACATTGTGTAGTGCTGGGAAGATGAGGGGACATTCAGGCCTCTATGACAACTAGCGACTACATATTAAAAATATTAAAACAGAATATTTTATACTTGATCTAAGATTCGAGACAAAACAGATTGATTTATAAGCACAAGTCTTAAGGAACCATAGGGAACGGCAGAAAAATGAAGAAGAAGTTTTTGCTTTTTAAGACAGCAGCTAGGTTGCTAGAAGGCACTGAAAAACTGATGAACAAAAATTGGAAAAGCAGCCAACAAGTTCTTTTATCAGATGTTATTTATACTTCTAAGGTAAAGTTAACTGTTTCTTTAAGGAAAGTCTAGTCTCTAAAAGTATCAGTTTCCACGACCAAAAGGTGCTGTGAATAAGATTCCAAATGCATATTTGGATGTTTAACTGACCTGGTTTACACCTGAATTTAGTCTGAATTCCACCTCTGAAGGTGCAGAATATGTTATGTAACATTGATATACTGGCACTTGTGAACTGATATAAATATTTCAGCCAAAGGGAAAAGCTGCCAAGCATGGGATTTAAAAGCAATAACGTATTTCCCTAATAATAGTGTCTGACAGGAAATACCATTTCACTTAGACAAATTTTCCATTCCAAGTTTGTGGAACATTGAAGTGGAAAACAGGAGCCTTTGCAATTTCAGAAAGACATTTCTTCGGTCCGTTGCCAACCCTGGGAATCTGGGCAAACTTCTCAGCCCGGCCTCTCCTCGGACAGTTTGGTTACTGTCTGGAAGTCACTGTGGGCCTGGGACTAGGCAAAAGCCACACAGTAGGTGGGCAGTGCAGGAGTGAGAAGGCTGGCCTCAGCTTCTTCAGAGGCAAAGAGGGCCAGGGAGGAGCCTCTATGTGCCACGCTCCGTTAATACCAGGATCAGCACAGAAATCACATTCCAAATATTATTCTGATCAAGGGAAACTTGAAACCAAAATCCAGAGCTCTCCATGAGTAAGAAACTCTGGCAAAACTGGTCTATATTGGGAAAATACTGAGTCTTCCTAAGAACAAGACAAATTTTAGTTTTATAAGTAACACAATATAAATACCTTCAAAACTAATCAAGCAAGAGCCTAAGCCATATTAATAAACTCAAAACTTAAAATAAGGACAAACAACTAAAAGTCACATCATATTAAATGAGAATATTCTCTTATATTCTTTCTGAATAATAGGGGGGAAAACATTACTATGCAGTATTCCCTCCTGGACATTCCATATTTTTCTACTGATAAAGACAACGTCTCGTCCGAGGGCCATAGGCCCAAGAAATCATTTGGTCTGGGCCTGCCAAAGGCATTAGGGGTGAGTTAATTAAATGTTTGACCAAATATAGCAGGTTAGTTTTAAGTTGATAATTTTGTGTGGCCATGAATGATGTTTTATATATAAAAATGGCCCCTGGCAGAAAGAAGGTTCCCCGCCCTGCTGTAAATGGTGAGTTCCTTGTGGAATCAAGGTTTGCCTGACTTCTCTTTTGAAGTAACCAGAATATAAGAATACAAAAATATAAGATTAATTTTACATGGCTAATAGAAGGCAAAATTAGTAAAGAGAGAAAAATGTGCCAGAAGACATTCTTGGTTTTAACATAAAGAATTTCCTATCAACCCCAGATGTGTGGCTCAGTTGGCTGGGCATTGTCCTGTGCACTCAAAAGTAGCCGGTTTCATTCCTGGTCACCTGCCCAGGTTGCAGGCTCAATCCCTGACCCCCAATGGAGGGCATGCAGGAGGCAGCTGACCTCTGTGTCACTATCACATTGATGCTTCTCTCTCTCCTTCTCCCTTCCTCTCTGTCTCTCAAAATCAACTTTTTTTAAAAGTTGCACTTACTGTTCATTATAAAGTAAAAAAAGAAAAAGACACAAGAAGTCATTCATCATTCTACCACCCAGAGATTATCATCAATTAGATATATTTGTGTCAGGGTTTTTGTTTGTTTGTAAGTATAAATTTTTATATTTGTTTTTCCTTAAAAAATAATATTTCATAATTTTAAACATCTGTGAAAATATCTTTTAAAAAATATATATTTATCGATTTCAGACAGAGGAAGGGAGAGGGAGAGAGAGAAACATCCATGATGAGAGATTAGAATCATGGATTGGCTGCCTCCTGCATGCCCCCCCGCTGGGGATTGAGCCCGCAACCTGGGCATGTGGCCTTGACCGGAAATCGAACCCGGGACCCTTCAGGCTGCAGGCTGACGCTGTATCCACTGAGCCAAGCCGGCTGGGGCTGTGAAAATATCTTATAGGTTACAAAGTATTTCAAGAATATACCATATTTCACTTTACTATTTCCCTTTAGCCATTTTTAATTTTTTGCTATTCTATATAATAAAAGCCTAATATGCTAAGTGTCCAGTCATCCCGTCTGCGGTTCAACCCATCAAAGTGTAATATGCTAATGATATGCTAAGGCTGCTCAACTGCTCACTATGATGTTCACTGACCACCAAGGGGCAAACAGTTGACCGGTGGACCAGTTGCTATGACGTGCACTGACCACCAGGGGGCAGACACTCCAACCGGTAGGTTAGCTTGCTGGTGGGGTCCAGCCGATCGGGACAGAGTGAGACATGCCCTAGAGCCCTCCCGCGGTCCTTCCCCGGCTGGCCAACCTCCCGCGTCCATCCCCAGCCCCGATTGTGCACCAGTGGGGACCCTTGGCCTGGCCTGCACCCTCTCACAATCTGGGACCCCTCGGGGGATGTCAGAGAGTCGGTTTCGGCCCAATGGCGGAATGACCAGTTGCTATGACACGCACGGACCACCAGGGGGCAGATGCTCAATGCAGGAGCTGCCCCCTGGTAGTCAGTGCACTCCCACAGGGGGAGCACCGCTCAGCCAGAAGCTGGGCTCACGGCTGGCGAGCACAGTGGTAGTGGCGGGAGCCTCTCCTGCCTCTGCAGCAGCGCTAAGGATGTCCTACTGCTGGCTTAGGCCCGCTCCCCTTAAGGAGGACATTCCCTGAGGGCTCCTGGACTGCAAGACGCCACAGGCTGGGCTGAGGGGACCACCCCCTGCCCCAAGTGCACAAATTTCGTGCACCAGGACTCTAGTCATATATAATTCTATAATGAACATCTTTATGCACATTAGCATTGCTTCCTGAGATTAGATTCTAAAAGCATAAATACTGGATGAAAAACAAAAATCTTTTTAAAGTTTTGAATGCATACTGCTGAATTGCTTTCTAAAAGGTTGCAAAATTTACTCTCGGGTGGACAAGAATGACACTTCTGAGAAAAGTTCAGTTGCAGAATTGTGTTTCACTGTTAACTTAATCTTCAATGTCTACTTAGTCTTAGACTGGCCCTGTACACAAGACAACATGAAGGAGTGTGTGCTCCTGGTTTTCTTGGCTTTGTGCTCTGCCAAACCCTTATTTCGTCCTTCATACATGACGCTGAAGAATATGATGCTGAAGGACATGGAAGATGAAGGTGATGGTGACGGTGATGTTGACAACTCTCTTTTTCCAACAAGAGAGCCAATTAACTCCTTCTTCCCATTCGATCTGTCTCCAACATGTCCGTTTGGATGCCAGTGCTACTCAAGAGTTGTGCACTGTTCTGATCTAGGTAAGAACATGTCAACGTGTTTTGGAGAATAATGCTATTCTGACAAAATTTAATTTTTGAAAAGTATAACAAACCACAAAGTACATGCAAACTTATTTTAAAAATCTAGAAAATCAGAGGAAAACCATGAGAATTTCATATATAAAACATTTACTTCTCTACCCAAATTTGAACCAAAATGCTTCGATTTCATTTCCTTCAGAAGGAATGGAAGTTACTGCAGTTTCTTCACCTTAGGGTACCAGAAGGTTGAGATTGTGCTTCCTAGTAAAACTCTACACTAAAAAACTAATCAACTGTCCAGGACAATGAACAGGTTACAGAGTTGTGAAGTCTCATTTAAAGACAATTCTCTATTTGTTTTTAGTGATTTGAGTATAGAAGTGTCTATACAAGAAGTGGCTGAACTAAATTGCTTTTTAAAGTCTGTTAAAAATGTGTAATTCTCTGCTATTTTATTTTTTTTAATACTTTAATGTGTTCTCAAATAGAGGGGCACACTCAGACCCTGCTCAAAAAGAGGATGTGATAGGATTTACATGAAGAGTTGCTGTATTCAGCTATTTCCAAAAGAGGGGTGACTCAAATGTGTCACACTGCAGGAAGCCAAGGTCTAGCACCACTCCACAGGGGCCGGGGCCATCAGGGCCGCTTGCAGAGTGAGTCTGAGCACTCGGTGCCTCGTCCTGTGGCTATGGCACTTGGGCACTGCCAAAGCTTGTTGCAATCCACTCCAGAGACTTTAACAAGTGTGCTACTAAGGGACAGTACGAGAGGTGAACAGAAAGCATTCGTTAAGATTATGAACTAGGATCAGTGGGAAAATCTTAATGGAATATATAGGTTAGAAAGAAATGGTTTTCAAGCTCTACCTTTGGCATTGCTGTGATGGGGATGATAAGATGAAGTGATGTTTGAGAAAAGCTAGTCTGGAAGCACAGCAGCAAGAGTGTGGAAGAGCAGCAGAAAGGAGACACTCAGAGGCTGAGACAGACCCTGTCAT
Source organism: Myotis lucifugus (assembly GCF_000147115.1). Taxonomy (NCBI): domain Eukaryota; kingdom Metazoa; phylum Chordata; class Mammalia; order Chiroptera; family Vespertilionidae; genus Myotis; species Myotis lucifugus. Next base: position 610,423 of record NW_005871452.1, on the reverse strand, counting down.
GAGAAACGGCTATAGTTAGGAAATATCAGAATGTACTGTCATTTCTAAGCTGCATCCCAGGCAAGAAACACTGACCCCGCTGGGTGTGAACTGGGCTGGCTCGCCGTGGCTATGACTATGAGGATGCGCATCGTCAGCACAGCATCCTGAGGCCAAGGCCTTCCTAGCCGCTCCCCAGCTCTGCTCCAGGACAAGCCTGTCATCAGAGAGCTGCAAACCACCAGCTTCCAGACAGACAGCTATCTGCAAATAGTGTTCCCCTGAACATTAGCTTATAAAATAAACATCTACTGAACGAAATCTGTACTGGCACAGACCTTAACATGACACCCCACCATTAGCAGCAGACACTGCACCTCCCCATGACACTGACAACGAAAAGCGTTTGGGTACTTGTCACTCTTCTCCCTCAGAACATGGAATTCTTTTCAGCCCTCCTAATTTCATCAGAGGCAGGGTGGAAGGAAGCTTGTCAGCATCCGTGGTACCGGCCCTTCTGCAGGACGCCCAGCTTCCTGTAAGACCTTCCACTTCATTTTCTCAAACCAGAATCATCTAACAAAATGCTAACTTGTTAGCCCATCACGTTACTAACCCCTTTTCCCTTTTCGTATCTATGGTCCAACTTCTTAAAAGAGTTGTCAACCTTAAAGTAAGGAGAGAAGGCTGTGAAATATTCATAGTCACAAGATTTAGATACTGAAGTCCTCAGCGAGGCTATTAAATGTAACACTGCCCTTCAGGAGGAAGGATAGCTCCACTGACTGTACTAACATCTGAAACTCACTTTAAAATGCAGAAAAGAAGATGAAATGATGGACAGTTTGTATAGTAAAATGCTGCCGGTAGAAAAAGAATATGGGTTTTCACTGTAAAATTCTTTCAGCTTTTCTACATGTTACATTTGAACAATAAAATATGAGGAAAATAAAAGACCCCATACTCATCAAGATAACTACTGTATGGAAAGTCTGACAATGAGCAGGGCTGGGTATGTTCAGCCATCTAGGAAAAGCAAAAAAAGTAAGGAAGACATGCACCATTACAGCTCCTGGTAATTTTCTGCTAGTTTTTTTTGTTTTGTTGTTGTTTTTTAATCCTCATCCGAGGATATTTTTCCATTGATTTTTAGGAAGAGTGGAAGAGTGGGAGAGAGAGGTAAAGACAGAGAGGTTGCCTTCTGCACCAGCCCTAACCAGAATCGAACCTGGGACCCTTTGGTCTGCAAGCCAACACTCTATCCACTGAGTCAAACCGGCTAGAGCTGTTTTTTGTTTTTTAATTCAAGAGGGAAAAATCATTTAAGCCTTTTTAAAATAATTGAATTAATATTTATTGAGTACCTACACAAAGAAGATGTAGTTTCTTAAAATGATCAAAACCCATAGGCTCCAATTTAGTAGCACAACAGACCAAAAATGTGCAAAGAACTTGAATGCTCCTCAGTCAAAGTGCACCCACAGAAGCCAGCCCCCCTAGAGCCTCTTCCACGCCAGGGCCCCAGGCAGCAGTCCAGCGGTGACGGCTGGACCAGCCAGACATCTCGTAAAGATAAATGACTGGAAAAGGTCTAGGCGTTTCCAAAGAACAATGTTTTTGTCATACGTTACATGTTAAGTCATCTGTTATTAATGGTAACCATGGACTTTAACAAGTGCACAGCCAAACATATCAGCCATCTCCTCTAAGCAAAGAGTGTACATCTAACGTTTGTTTATTTCTCAGGCTTGTCCTCTGTCCCAAGCAACATTCCATTGGATACTCGAATGGTTGACCTTCAAAACAATAAAATTAAGGAAATCAAAGAAAATGATTTTAAAGGACTCACTTCACTTTATGTAAGAATATATGCTCATATTTTCAAATATTTACGTGAAAATCTCTATCACTGCTAAAATAATCACTCGTATTGTGTTTGTGTAAGTAAGTCTAACTTTTCTGTGTGAAGGAGAACAGAAACTTGGCTATTCAGTGGTGTTCTGGTTAATGAAAAATTATAGATTTAATTCAACTGATGTTTACTGAAAACAATCAGGTGAAAGGCAGTGGGATAAGAATTAACTAAGTGGTCCTTAAATGAGCTTATGATCTATTTAGGTAGTCACAGTCACTATACACTAACATGAATAACATTATGAGTATTTACAGGAACTTATTAGCATACAGTGTTAAGGAAATGGGTACCCAAACCAATTGACTTAAGGCACCATAAATGTCTAACAGTGGCACATGCAATATATCTAAATGACAATATATATTTTCATGGCTTTTTTCTCTAGACCTTGAAAGATTTTTTAAAAAATTCTTTACTGTACTTATTAACATTTTAATTTTCTAAGATTTAAAAGATTTTTATTTCTAATTTTTACATTTTGAGATTCTAGGTTTTGGCAAGTAAAATTTCTAATTTAATTTGCAATTAAGTTTGGGGAGAGCCTGACTCCGCACTGTCATAGGGTGTCCCTCTCCCCTCAGCACGGTGCTCAGCCAGTTCTGCTCTTCCAGGCCACTTTCCACATCCTCATGCTGTGCTGGAGTGAAGAAATTCAAAGCGTGGCAACTGCAGTGAAGTTAGAGGAGAAGGTAGAGGCACCACGCCCACATGTCTCCTGCTGCCATCCAAGTAGGCCTGTTACCTCCTTCAGCTAAAAGATCAGGCTGGTCATGTCCTAGGCACCAAGAGGGGTGCTCTCTACTAGGCTCTCTTACTCAGTCCTCATCCCAAACCTGCCTGGAAGGGAGCCAGGTCAGCCCCCTGCAAAGTCACTCTCTTCTCTGCACTTCCAACATCTGGGCTCCTGGGGCCTTTCAAACGTACCATGCAGATAGCTCAGATGTGGTTAAGCCCATACATACCACAGTTTCCGAGAGAGAGAGAGAGAGAGAGAGAGAGAGAGAGAGAGAGAGAGAGAGAGAGAGAGAAAGAGAGAGAGAGAGAGAGAGAGACAGAGAAACTGGAAGAGCATATATTTATCATATAACCAAGGTGTCACTTAAATATTAAGGCAGTCAGAAACAGAAATGGCACAATGGATTCCACCCAGGATCCATCCAGTCTGCCTGTTCAGGACAGACCACAGGGACTGTGGTGATGGCAAGGCCATCATTCTACCTTCATAAGTTGGAAATAGAGCCTATGAATGCTTCTACCACTTCTTAACCTATTTTCAGCTATACGACCACAAGAATATTTAATGTCATATTTAATAACAAAACCATAAGAAGTTTTAAACTTAATTTGTCATAACATTATTGCACTTTAGGAGTATTCCAGGGACTTCTTCCACATGTAGTCCTGTCAATCAGTGGGAAGGAAGAATAAGAAGATGGCAAAGCCATCTTAGGTGCCTTGATGGTCTCTTAGGGCGCAGTTTCGAGGGGGCACTGTATTGGAGGGTGAGTGCAGTGCTCTACAGTAAGGCACAACTGGGCTCAAATCTTGGCGCCTTCAGAAGTGTCCACTGGGAAGGCAGCTTACCTTCTAAGCCCAGCCCAGGTGTAAAAGGGGTGGAATTCAGAACAGTCATTGAGACCAGATGAGTGAGTCCATGTTAGAGCCAGCATACAGCCATTGACTATGGTAGCCACCACGCAGTGTTTCCAGACTGGACAAAGTACTGCTGCAGAGCACATGCTTTATACTTGACCTGTGAGTACATTACATATCTCAAAACATTTATTTAATTAGTGTCATCAGTGCCTGTGTGTAAAGAGAATAAAAATGTTTTTAGATATTCTGTGAATTCTCTATATTATGCTTCAGCTACTTGTTTAGCTTCGTGGTTCTTACACAAGAACAACACAGCATTAGAGAGTGAGTGAGATCCTTACATACACACACACATGCACTCACAGCTCACTTCCAGCCCATTGTCACAGCCACACTCATCATAGTGGCTACTTCTAAAAGGCTAATATTTTTCTCATTGTCTGGCCTTCCCTAGAAGCCAGAGCTACACTGGGTAGGGCTCTGTAACTGCCCCTTTTGGAATCTATAATAATAAAAGCATAATATGCTAATTAGACCGGACATCCTTCCGGATGAAGCCGTGGCTGCGAGGGAAGCCTGGGTCCCGGGTGCCTGCAGGCAGCCGGAGGGTCCCGGGTGCCAGAGGGAAGCTGGTGCCGGCAGCCGGGGGAAGGAAGGCCTACTCTTGCACCAATTGCGTGCATCGGGGCTTTTGGTTATTATATGAAAGCCAACACTGAAAGTACAAATCACCTGGAGACAACCTGCTCACCTGACTTGCTGGGGCAGCATTTGATGGCATGCCATCAGAACGCTCACCCCATGTGTACTCCTTATACCTCCTTTTAGGAAGCTCTGACAATGGCATGTCTTACCCAGGGAGGGGAACACACCCAGACGTGATGGAGGACCTGCCTGAGGCACACATTCCCTGTGGGCTCTTGGCAGTGCAGACACAGGAAGTGCACAGATAGGAAGGGAGACTGGAGGGCAGGCAGGCGGGTCAGACAGGAGGGCAGGCGAGTCACTTGTCTGCACTGTGCCCATTTCCTCACCACCAGAAGGAAAGACATAATTTTTGCTAAATTGACCTCAAAGGGTTGAGTGAAGGTTCATCAAGTTGTTATGTCCCCCCGCCCCCCTTGCCTGACTGCACACTGCAGTGTAACCAAATGAAAAGAGAACAAAGTTATAACTGGCATCATGCATTCAGAAAGGAGTACATGTTACCATTTGGTAACAACTGTAGTTTCATTTGTTCTCCTAGCCCTACCTTTTCTCAGGTAAAAATTCTAACAGCACTGATGATGTCTGAAAGAAGAGATAGAAAAGGGAGAAGCAAAGTGCCTACAGGGAAATAGCTAAACATAATAATAAAGAGAATTTAACTGTCAAAGCATTTATTTGTATCTCTTCTGTGCAATACCAACAACATGAATAACAACAGAAAGGCGTATTAACTCAGTCTGGAAACCACAGGAAGGTTGTTGTAGAATGGGACTAGGGACAACATTCATAAGAGGAATGACCCTAGAGCTGCCGCCTGAAAGAATGGGAGGATCTGGGCAGCAGAGAGGGATAAAGGCCTGAGGAATGCTACACCACCTGCTCTCCCCCTGGGGAAACACTTGCAAAAACCTGGCAGTAAAATAAGGATTAAGCAACGTTCATTTTGAAGTGAAAATAATTACTAAGGTGACTGACAAGTCCTGGCTGCCAAGGATTTCCCAGTTTGGGTTCTGAAGTTCCCACGTCCCAGGGGACCCAGATCATAGCAGCCAACACCCTCCACAGGGCACAAGGGGCTGGCACAGCGGCTGGCGGTGGAGAAGGCAGAGTCACCTGCTCCAAGTGTTTTTACTATCGGGTTGTTGTCTCCTCTAAGGGATGCTACCTTGTCACACGGAGACGTCCCACAGAACTGAGAAAGGGTTAAATCATTCCTCAGGATCCCCACTATGTCCCCAGTATCTGAAATATGTCTGAGGGCACTTTGTAGGAGCTTATTCCGACGGGTCTATATACTGGGGAAAATGGTAAAGAGTAGGAAACACAAAAGAAGTGAGGTTAAACTTAATTCTGCAGAGTGAACCGATTCTAAGGTAAGATAAAGATAACACTACCAACCACTGCCATAAAGAGAAGTGGAAACTAGAGGGGCCTCAGCCATGTGAACACATCATCTCCTCAAAATAAACCAAAGACACAAAAACCACTCATTAAAGCTTTGCACTCTTCCAACTCAGTATACTGGCAGGTTAATCTGCTTCCTAATATGGTGCAACTTTCTATCTTTCTTCTAGGCTTTGATCCTGAACAACAACAAGCTAACAAAGATACACCCCAAAGCCTTTCAAACCACAAAGAAGTTGAGAAGATTGTATTTGTCCCACAATCAACTAAATGAAATACCACTTAATCTTCCTAAATCATTAGCAGAACTCAGAATTCATGATAATAAGGTTAAGAAAATACAAAAGGAAACATTCAAAGGGATGAATGCTTTACATGTTCTGGGTAAGTTTTTGCAAATAGATGAGACATTTAGAAATTATAAGTAATACATAGAGGCAGAGATTTTTATCCTTATTAACCTTTAAGACTGATAATTTCTAAAAAATTTTTGAATCTAATATTCTTTACCTAGATAAGCCACTTACAAATCAAATAAAATGTAAAACTGTATAGCACTGAAAGATGCCTTTTGTAATACACACACACGAGCTCTTAGACTCCTCTCTTAAATAAGTAGTATAGTTTTTGTTTTCTGACTGCTCCCTAATCGGTAAAATCTGTTAATCATTAAATTTAAAGGTAGTATTCTAAATGTACTGAACAAACTACTCAAATACAGTACAGAAAGTTCATTCAGACACTGTCTGGAATGTACATCTAACTTTTCATTAACTGCTTTAAGATTACTGAGCTAAGGACTTTTGTTGTTGTACATTTTAAATTCCACTCTGTTTTTCTTTTACACCCATGGGATAACCATGCCATCTCCCCACTCAACATCCATTCAAAATTCCCAACCAATATTCTTATTCATTTATGCACTTTAATTCAGCCAAGTACCTGCCCTTCCCAAATAGCCTCACTTACTGGCATTTCCTTGGTTATTTTTTCTGTTAATCAAGTAACAATTCTTATTGACTAATAATTTTAAAAGTTTAGGTAACAAATTAATGTACACTGGCAAACAAATATTTTGAATTATATGAAAGCTGATCTTTTTTCTACTGTAATATTACTACAATGAATCCTTGACCATGCTTATGGTTGGAAGAGAATGATAAATTATTGATTTAGTAATTGAAAGCAAAATGGTAACCTGTTATTGTAGTCCAACCTACAAAGCAGTCTTTTTTCTGAGACTGACCGAGAAGTAAGGAAACAGAAGCAGACACACTGAGTGAACAGCCTAGCACGCACCTGCTTTCTGGGATGTGCATCCCTGCAGGGTGGGCTCCTTACACAACACCCGCTAAGTCGTGTCGTTCCCCCACAGAAATGAGTGCAAACCCTCTCGACAACAACGGGATTGAGCCAGGGGCGTTTGAAGGGCTGACAGTGTTCCATGTCAGAATCGCAGAAGCAAAACTGACCTCAATTCCTAAAGGTTTGTGTTCACTTTGTGTAAAATAACGTATTTTTTAATGCCATCCTTAAATGACCATTAACTGGATGTGTCTCACATTGATGTTTCTCTCTGTGTGTCTTTCCCCCTCTCTTCCACTCTCTCTAAAAATCAATGGAAAAATATCCTCAGGTGAGGATTAACAACAACAACAAAATGTTAAGGCAGACTGCCTAAATGTTATAATTCAACCATCACTGCCCCTTGTGGCAGGATGAACAAGTCCTTACCATACCTGACAAGTTAACATAAAGAGAGTGAAACTGTTTTCTTCCTATTCATTTGGAAAATCCTACTTTATAATAAATGGTATTGTGTGGAGGGGAGGAGAGGCTTGTTTGAAGATAGGACAGGAATAGAAATACCTGTATAAAAGTATGCTGATATTTGTTGGCAGTCAATGGGCTTCTACCCAAATTCATACTTTTGCTCACTTATCCTCCAGAGCCTACACTTTTCATTTTGGTTACCTACCTTCTCCAGGCCTAGGGAGAAGTCCCCTTAAGTTCTACAAACCCAAGAAGTTTCCCTGCCTCCTCCACATGAGCAGATATTTCTCTTCTTTGACTTGCTATAAAATATTCTAGAGTAGGCTAGCACACTCTGTGAACTTTTTCTAGTGATTTTTGTATGCATTTGCTCAACTAATATATAAAGTCTTTGAAAAGAGAACCTTTTCTCTTACATATTGAAGTGAGTATGTAGTTGTTTCATAAATGTAATTAGGTTCAACTAATCAGAATTCAAGAAATTAGAACACTCTCAGTTTAGAATTATTTTCCTGCTCTCTAGTTTATTTACTTTTAAAATTCAGAATAGATTCTGGAATCAACATAAACTCAGTCATGAAGAATATTGATATTTATAAGGATGTTTTAACTACCTTCATCAGTCTTTGCCACCAATATAGGAAGGAAATGTTTCAGCAAGAGTTGAAAAATAGAACACCTTTCTCAGCGAGTTAACTAAAACCCTTATTTGACAAATAATACTTTATATTTTTAATACTAAGTATTACATACAATACCAGGTCCGACATAGAATAAAATAAAATCTAACTTAATTTTCTGGTTACTATCTTATATTCCAGCTTCAATTAACCTGGGGAGGCCTGGGGTCAGAACACACAGGTTGAAGAAGAGAAGGTGCAAGCATTCAGAGAGTGACTGCCATGGGCCAGGTGGCAATGGCAGAGTAAGCAATTACGAGATGCTTCTCTTGCCCTAGCCCAGTGGTCGGCAAACTGCGGCTCGCGAGCCACATGCGGCTCTTTGGCCCCTTGAGTGTGGCTCTTCCACAAAATACCGACTTCTGCACATGGGCCACGAAGTTTCAATCGCACTGTACGTGCGCGCCCACACGTGGCCGGTTTGGCTCAGTGGAAAGAGCATTGGCCTGCGGACTGAAGGGTCCCAAGTTCAATGCAGGTCAAAGGCATGTACCTCAGTTGCAGGCTCAAACCCCAGCCCCGGTCAGGGCACATGTGGGAGGCAACCAATAGGGTGTCTCTCTCACATTGATGTTTCTCTCTGTCTCTCCCCCTCCTTCCACTCTCTTTAAAAATCAATGGAAAAATATCCTCAGGTGAGGATTTAAAAAAGAGAGAGATGCTTCTCTTGATTTATGCAGAAACTACTGCTAATTGAAAAGAATAAATATTGTAATGGACCAAATATATCAAATAGAGTAAAAAACCACGTGTTCATAGTGATATTTAAAAAATTCACTGGTCACCTCTGGGCATTGTACTAATTCATTTCTTGAAAGAATTGAGCATTTATGCTGCCTTTTCTGTAAAACTGTATCACATAGTAAATAAATAAGGAAAATTCTTTAGAGAAGAATTCTACCTAATGCTTAAAGAATGACAAAATCAGGAAAATCATCGTGATTTTCCCATTCTTTTTTTTTAAATGTTTTTATTGATTTTAGAGAGAGAAGAAAGGAGGATAGAGAGATAGAAACATTATAAGAGAGAAACATCTGCTGCCTCCTGCACCCCTCCCACTGGGGATGGAGCCGAAAACCTGGGCATGTGCCCTGACCGGGAATCGAACAATGACTTCTTGGTTCGTAGATTGATGCTCTACCACTGAGGAACAACGGCGGCCCATGTTCCCGTTCTTACAGAAGTAATGGACCCAGCAGCACCAACGACTGCTCAGACCATCAGGGAAAGGGCTCCTCTGAGTCTGATCTGGTCTGACTCTAAATCTAACTACTAGGTCCTAAGAAGTAAGGGGGCTAGAGGACCATGATAAACTACCTTGTGGAAGTCGTTAGCCCAACCCACAAATGCATATCTCAAACAAATCAATATCTGAAACAAATCAATAGAAGAGGGAGAATGTAATAGGAGAACAGATTTAAGAACCAAATAAATGTACTTGGATAAACTTTATTAGGATACTGACTTGAACAAATCAACAATATATTTGAGATCATTAGGGAAATGAATAAAAACAAATCAATTGTTTTTAATAATCAATAATTAGGGAAGGGAGGTTGGGGGGCTGTATGAAAAAGGTGAAGGGATTAAGCAAAACAAACAAAAAAAAGAACAAACACTAATAGACACAGACAACAGTATGGTGATGACCAGGGGAAGAGCGGGGAGGTAAGAGAGGGTGACAGAAGGAGACTTGACTTTGAGTGGTGAACACACAATACAATACAATACACGGATGTTGTATTACAGAATTGTACAGTTGAAACTGATATTTTATTAATCAATGTCACCCAAAAATTCAATTAAAAAATAATCAATAATTAATGGGGTAGATAAAACAAGATTGGAAAAATTAAGATAATTGTTGAAACTTGGCAACAGCATGGTGGTTCATAATACTAGCTTCCATTTTTGTATATGTTTGAAATTTTCCATAATAAAAAGTTTTAAAAAAAACAACAGATCCCTAAAAAATTACCTAAGTCTATAATGTGAATCTCAACAAGTAAATAACCAATGGGGCTGATCTTACTTGATCTAACATACATTTCTTTCCTTATCATTAGAGCTACCATCAACTTTATTAGAGCTTCATTTAGATTATAATAAAATTTCAAATGTGGAACTCGAGGATTTTAAACGATACAAAGATCTGCAAAGGTAAAAGTTCCCCAAATCCTTACTTGCAAGTGGTAGTCTATATGATGAATATTCATGAAATTTCCTGGAGAATGTGTCTAGGGACCTAATGAAGATTATTGTTGGTGCTACTGGAGAGTGTGAAGGGAAAACTGGAAGGAACTGCTACTACTCTGTCTTGGTGATGAAAGAGGGCACCAAGTAGAATCACAAGACACTTTACTTTTTTTAAAAAATCCTCGCCCAAGGAGTGAGGATATTTTTCTCATTGATTTTTAGAGGCAGTGGGAGATTGTAAGGGAGAGGGGAGGAGGAAAGAGAGAGAGAGAAGCATCAATATGAAAGAGATACATTGATTGGTTGCCTCCTGCACGTTCCCTGACTAGGGCCAGGGATCGAACCTGGAACCTGAAATCTATGTATGTGCCCTTGACCAGGCATTGAACCCTTCATTTTCTGGTGTGCAGACCGATGCTCTAACCACTAAGCCAAGCCGGCCAGGGCAGATGACACTTTTCAAATGTTCCTTTTTTAAAATAGAAGTTACATAGAGATTTTTCTGACAGTGGAGAGGGCTCTTAAATAAAACCATGAAATACCTTTCTCTGAACACAAATATAAATATAAATAGGAAAGGTTTATATTTCTAACTCAGTTGTGTTTTGAGCTGAATTGATCACACTATCTGCTTAAGAGTTGATGAATTTTATATCATTTTTAGGCTGGGCCTAGGAAACAACAGAATCACAGATATTGAAAATGGGAGTCTTGCTAACATACCACGCATAAGAGAAATACACCTGGAACACAATAAACTAAAAAAAATCCCTTCAGGATTACAGGAGTTGAAATACCTTCAGGTAAAACATTCTACTTGTGTTTTGTAGATATGCGTGCTTTTCTTTGTTTTTATGAAGCTTATTAGTACCTAAAGCACAGACCAAGTAAGTAGCAAGGGTCAAGGAAGAGAGCATGAGAGAAGGATTTCCACAGAAACATCACTAGTACACGCAGGTACCCATTTCCATCCTGCCCGTTCTCCCGCGGAGACTAAGGCCCAGTGGCAGAGGGATGACGAATTTCAGGGTTCTGGGATGGCAGTGGCTCTGTAACGGCAGGACTGAGCGGGAGGAAACCAAGTAGAATCACATATCCTTTCACTCTGAAAACATTTCATGAAGGCAGACCCTGGGGACAAGGTCCTATGTATTTTCACTACCAATGCAGTGCTAGATTAGAAGTGTATGCTTCTTTAAAAATTAAGGCAAGAATATAAAATCAAAAGTCTGTATTTGGAACATCATAGGTTCACATTTCTTGTTTTTCATTATTAGAAATCTTTCCCCTCTAGTTTGACAACTCCTAACTTATAAGGGAGGGACCACAGAGTCCTTGGAGAATCGAATATAGAGATTTCCAAGAACAAAAATGAAGACAGTATTTTGCACGGAATTTTAAGTTTCAGAGATCTCCCCGATTCTCACCTATGGACCTCAAATAAAGAATCCCTATTTAACCCCACTTCACTTTAGCCCATTTTCTTCATATGCTTTCCTTGCTATAATATACAATGTTCTCATTTTCCAAGAAGCAAAAACATGTGGAGACCAAAACTAGGCTTTGAGCTACTTGCCTCTAGATTTCTTTCCTATTTATCTTTAGACAAGTTTTGTTAACTACACTCCTGTCAGATACAAGCCATCAATATGGAAGTGCTATATGTAGGTGTTCATCTCAAGGTTATCACTTTTGCTTTGAATTTTTCAAATGCTCCATTTCAATGTCTACTGTTAACCAGCGAGCATGACCTGAGTCTTTCCTCTCTTGAGCTGTCCCATCTTTGCCTACTTACTCCATAGCTCTGATCCCAGCTTTGGAAGCTCTTAAATCTACCCATAATCTTGCTAGCATTTTAAACATCAAATAAAATTATAACACAAACAGAGAAGAACACAAGTCATAATGGCACAATTCAGTGAATGTCCACAACAGACCCTGTCCAGCACTGCTTCCCATTCCCAGTGAGACCAGGGCTGGGGAAACAACCCCTCGCACTGACACTGAGCTGCGAGAAGTGCACAGCTCAGAAAGCATCGTCACAGAATCCCTGAGACACAGGGCACGGGGACTCCAATGCCAAACTGAACGGCTTTAGTAATGCCTCGAGTTCTCATGCCTAACAGCCAGAACCAACACTTAGCTTGTCCAGCAAAAGGCTCCTCCTTTTTTATATGCCAAATGCTGTCAGTTAAGTAGATTGTTTTTACTTCCCAGAAATCTCAGTTCCCCAAAAAGACCAAAGAAGGAATTTAAAGGGATGTTAAGGGAATGAAGGAAAGTTTCTATATTGTCCACTCTGAGTAATAATTTAATTTAAAGACATATTCACAGCCTATAAAATTGTATTTTGTCCACTGGTGCAAATAAAGATTCAACTATTGATGATGTATTGCAGATATGTATTTAAGATGTCGACAGACATATTTTTTCTATAAAACAAACTTACAAAAAAGCGGCTCTATAATTCTTTCCCTTAATCACATAAAATGCGAACAATTCTTCACACTCATATCGCAAGCCTAATTCTTAAAGCATTAAATCCCACTCTTCTGTTCGTGTCTAACACTTTAAACGTACTGCTGCCAATATGGCACTGAGGCGACCCACACACACTTGCAGCTGTGCAGAGAAGAGTGGTGCCGAGCAGGCGAGTGCTCCAGGCCTCGGCGTGAGTCTGACGCCACACTTCACACATAGAGCACTTCTGTATATAACGCATGGACCCGAGTTGTTAAATTAAGTATTTAACAAGCATAAATGAGTACATGTATTTTAAGTGAAATACATTCAAGTCAGTATAACATAAACCCATGAACTAAAAATAGACTATCTTCTTTTCACATTTACTATGTATTTTAAATCCATCCTTATTCCTACTACAACAGATAATCTTCCTTCATTCGAATTCAATTACGAAAGTGGGAGTGAATGATTTCTGCCCAACAGTGCCAAAGATGAAGAAATCTTTATACAGTGCAATAAGTTTATTCCAGAACCCGATGAAGTACTGGGAAATACAACCAGCAACATTTCGTTGTGTTTTGAGTAGATTGAGTGTTCAGCTTGGGAACTTCAGAAAGTAGTAATTACCAATGAATAATGTCCATTTAATATAAAATTTAAAAGCTGTTACATTTAGGATACTTGAGCTCTATTAATAATGGTGGTATTATGCTCAGAAGCAAAAATCTATTCCCATGTGGTACATCCAGTGACTTTACTTTAGGACAAAAAATTTCATCAGAATTTTGCAAAACTATTGATACATCTAAATTAAGAGAAACAGCATCAATTGCAGTTTTCTTATGCACACAAATGATTTTGCATAAATCTCATGCTTGAATATTCTTTCTCAAAAAAATAAAACATTCAGTATTTAATACTTTATTATCAAGTAAAGGGTGTCCCAAAATTCACACAAGAAGTAATTTTGATAGAAAACACAGGTTTATAATTAAAAATTGTATTTTTTATTGATTCATAAAGTATATAGTATAGGGTTATGTATGGAATAGCACATCGGGTAAATGGCCTCCACCGCTTTGCTGGCACATACACAAAGCCGTGGTCTTCATTGGTCTTCACTGTCCCTGCTCCTGGGCCATAATTGGTACTTGGTAATGCTTATCAAATTGAAGGGATTGAAATCAAAGGGCAACAGATATTAGAATCTGATTCAATAAACCAAGTAAAATTAGGCTTTTATTTTTTGTTGTTGTTGTTAATGCTCACGCAAAATTCAAATCTTGCGTGAATTTTGGGACACCCTTTATATTTTCAAAAGAACTGTACTATAAATGGAATGCCTGATGTAGCAAAATCTGTACTCTTTCATTTGTTGTTAAAAAAACAAAATTAACAAGCACACTGATATGAAGAATACAGTATACTATTCCCATTCTTTCTTTAATAACTTAGGTAATACTGTAATATTTCCAATAATGGTAAAGTATGGATTGATATCATGTATTCAACTTCTCATGTCTTAGAGTCTTACTGTCTTTATGTTTAAAACTAATCCTTTCTAATAAAATCATCAGTAAGTGCATATGACCAACTCGACAGAGGTTGAGCTGGTTTTTGAGCTACAGCACGTGCTTTTCTTTTTTAATTATTATTATTCAGTTATGAAACCTCTATGAAATGTGCAGTGCTTATGTAAACTCTGAAACTCACATTTTCTATTATCACAGTTACTCTAAGCTGTTACAGTACATCAATGGTTAGGTTGCACAGCACTGTCACCACAACATGAAGGAATACTTCTGAGATGTCCCTCTGTAAGTTCGTGGTTGGAAGAGCCTAGTCACTCTAAATTCTGCACAGACTGGATGATTCTAAAAAACACACCTGGCATAACTAAACAGGCAGAGCATTAAATGAAACACAGAAACTAAACGCTCTCAATAAAACTTAAGAGTACTTTATATAGTTTTTATTGGCATTCAACCTACGTTAAGTAAAACTAGAAAATCAAATAAACATTAAAATTTTGGTTTGAAATAAAACATTTGTGCTTTGGTTTAATTTTTATTCTCCTACCCAGGAACTATTTGTCAGAAAACTCTAGTTTATATATAATATATTTAGCACAGTTATTAATGCTTATTCTTTTGTTTTTACTTAAATTTTATTTTTTAATTACAGTTTATATCCAATATTATTTTGTATTAGTTTCATGTGTAAGCATAATGGTTAGACAATCATATAATTTATAAAGTAAACCCCCAATTATTTCCAATACCCACCTGACACTATACATAGTTACTACAATACTATTGACTATATTCCCTATGATGTACTTTTCATCCCCCCATGACTATTCTGTTAGCAATGTTTATTCTTAATAACAGTACTGAAATATCCCAATTTACGAAATATATGAAATATAATCACCTTTATATTAAACTACCTCAAAAATTAGATTTTAAGTAATTCGGGAGGAGTAGAAAACATTACAGATATGTAAGAAGGTGCCTGGATAGCCAGGTCAAGAACGGGCAAACAGGCCTTGTTCTTGCTCATGAGACCCCCAACTGTGGCAATGCTGACACTCTGGGCTGGATCACACCCTGGGGGGAGGGGGCACCTGTCCTTTGCAGAATGTCTGGCAGTTCACTGGTCTCTACTCATCAGGATGCCAGTAGCACCTGCAACCCCAGCCCACTGTGCAACAACCAACAATTTCTCCATACACTTGCCAATGTGTGTGAAGGGTGGCGAGGAGGGAGGGGGGAGAATGGGGCTGGTTGAGAACTATTGCTTTAAAGGAAATTTACTTAATTTCTAAAAACAGCTATGTTTGTTTGGTAAATTATAGTGATATAACAGAAACAATCCAAGGATACAGAGCTCTGAGTTGGAAGAACATAACCAGAAATGCAGCTCCATTTAAATCTTAGGCAAATCTCAATCTCTTTGAAACTGTTGCCTCATTTGTAAAGTGTAGGGATGACAATACTGATAGATTCTACTGCTATGAGAACTGAATAATAAAAATATATGTGAAAATGCTTTGCAAATCATAAAAGATTCTTAAAACACAAGTAATTATTATACTGAACAATTACTGACTGGCAATAAAAATTGCAGGCTATGAAATCCTTAAAAAAAAAGAATACATTACAATGACAATCATTCTAAAATTCGAATATTCTAAAGTTCCAATAGTTTTCTGCAATATACCATAAAAATAAAACTGTGATATCATGGCACTTATAGAACCTAAGTAAAATAAATGTTCACTGAAATTAAGAATATAGTTCTTAAACAACCTAAGTGCCCATCAGCAGATGAGTGGATTAAAAAACTGTGGTATATCTACACAATGGAATACTATGCCACTATAAAAAAGAAGGAACTTTTACCATTTGCAATAGCATGGATGGACCTGGAGAGCATTATGCTAAGCGAAATAAGCCAGTTGGAGAAAGATGAATATCACATGATCTCACTCATTTGTGGGATATAATGATCAACATAATTTGAAGAACAAGAATAGATCAGGAGACAAATGGCAGGGGAGGGGCAGGGGGTTAGAGAGCAACCAAAGGACTTGTATGCATGAATATTAGCATAACCAATGGACACAGACACTGGGGCGGTGGGGGCTTGACTGGGGTGGGAATGGCTGGAGTGGGGTATCAATCGGGGAAAAAGGAGACATATGTAAAACTTTAGACAATAAAAAAAAGGATATAGTTCTTAAAGTTAATAATGAAATGAATAAGGTTAATGCTAAGGTTAAAATCATCTAAACAGATCTGAGTCGTAGAGCTTAGAATGGCTAAGTTAGTCTTTTTCTAAAAAGAAAAGGCAGAAAAACTTTTTAAATACTGGAAATTATTCCTGAAATCACGGCAATTATTTCCTGTAGGTAATGTTTCTGTTTTTCTCTCCATAGCTGTTAACCTTTTTGGTTATAATTTTACAAAAAACAAATCACTATTAAAAATCATAAACAACCAAACCTGCACTAAAGTTTTTTGCTATAAATCCATTTTATGATAAATACAAACTACTACCCACTTGAAAGCCATTAAAGTTTGAAAGCAAACTTTTACAACTTACTTGGTTTATTAAGGAATTCAGAATAGAAAAAAAATCGCAGTGACCATCTAGCCCTATTTCCTCCAAATACAATAAAAAAAAATGGTCATTGAATTCATAACCCAAACATTATTCTTTTAGAAAATCACTTGAAGTCAATAAAACTAACATTATTAAAAAATCAATTTGGGGGTATTCCAAAATGGCTGCGGAGTAGGTGAAAGCATTATACACCTCCTTCCAGTGCCAAACCTGAGTTACAGCTAAAGTTTAGAGCAATCAACCTAAATAAACAACAGAGAGACGCCTGAACAGGAGTGTATCAAAGGCCTGGGAAAAAGAAGCTACACAGAGACTGGTAGGATGGGTGGAGACGTGGAGAGGGCTGGTCCCTGCACCCAGGGGCAGAGGCTGTGAAGCCAGAGAAATACTGGGCCTGCAAAAGCACTCCCTGGAGGAAAGTGGGGTCTCACACCGGGCCAAACCAGAGCACCAGGGCCAGGAAGAAGGGCCTGCATAGCATCTGGTAGTAAAAATAAGCAGGGACTTTGTCCACTGGAAACAGGAGGGAGTCTGCTTGAGTCCCGGGTGCTCTTCAGGGCTAACGCACAGGGACTGGCTCTTGGGCACTCAGCCGGGCTCAGTGAGAGGGAAGGAGACGCGGGGCCTGTGGAAGCACAGGAGAAGATCTGGGTGGCATAGCACTGGAGATCTGCAAGGTGCTCCTGAGGTCCTGGTCCTGAGCTAACATCCCACACTGCCCTCAGACACCATCTCCCAGGGCCCAGCACTTCTGTTCTTACAGCACCTGCTACAGAAACTGCACTAACCCCGTCCTCCAAACACTGGCGACACTACCCTGCCCTGCTCAAGTCCAGCATAAAGGATGCCTGGTTGCTCTCAAAAGGGACCAGAGGTGTGCGTTTATCCCTGGAGAAACTATAGACAGACTCTTAGATGATCACAGAACTGAGTGGCTTTGGAACAAGGGCCAATTTCCTCCCTCCCGCAGGTTAGGCAGGCAGCACACCCAACAGAAGGCTCCCTGGTTATGGTCTCAGGCAGCAGGCAGCTGGGGAGCTAGGGGGAGGCATGACCCTGTGCCACCCCAACAAAAGGCTGCCTGGATTTACATTTCCAAGTCCTGCTGGCCTCATCCTGTTAAACTCACATCCATGGGGAAAGGGAGCACCATTCAGAGTTTGGACATTGGACAGGGTCACCTCGAGCCCTCCAGCAGGTTCTCTGGCAGTGCACTGCAGAGATAGGAGGAGACGAGCAGCTCTCTTCCCTCGAAAGGGTTGCAGCCACCCCAAGTAGAGGGCTGCTCTGACCTATACCTCCAAGTCCCGCAGGCGGAATGCGAGCAGGGAAAGCTCAGCTGGCCCCGTCTGGCTAGGCTCAGTTTTGAGGGGAAGGAGGCTCTGCTCATGGCCGACATTCAGAGTACATCAACCTCAGAGGCTCCAGGCCAGTGCTTGAGCAGGAGAGGCCACAGAGCTAAAAGGAGAAGGGCACCTCCGGTGGCACAGCCGGTGCCACCCCCAAAAGAAGGCTTTCTTGATCTATTTGCCCAAGTCCCAGTGAATCAGTCCTGCCCTGTTGAGCTTTCTCCCACAGTGAGGACAGCAGGTTACACCCAACCTTACTGAACCTGTGGTGTGTTCCTCCTGGGGGAGATAGACTTGGAGACTCAGGTGTAGTCTGATTGGTATGGCTTTGCAATAGGAGCCACATTCTCTCTGTTGAGTGTCAGACCATGTTGCCCCAAACAGGAGACCTACTAACCCTGTTTGCCCAACATGGTCGCCCCGAACCACCAAGCCTGAGCCCTGTGGGATGGTCAGTGGGGTGTGGCCTGCATGGGCCCACTCTACAACCTTCCTGTATAAGAGGCAGGAGGAAGCCCAGGCAACATCAAGGGTGAGCAGAGTAGCTGAAAGGTGGATACCAACCTGAGGAAGCCTTGGTCTCTTATCGATCTGACCCCAACTCTGAGCTCCAAGAACCCAACCCATCTACACAGATTAGCCCTCCCATTGCACACCCAGGTCCAGTAGATGCAGACCCAAACAGTGAACAGCGTGGAAGCTCCAGATAGATAGACAAAAACTGGTCACACACAATGTCTGAAAACAACCTGTACCTGAAACCCACCCAAGTGAACACAGAATCAACAAAACCAGTGGTGGAACCCAGACAACACCAAAGTATGACCTAACCAGCCACACAAGCAAAGAAAAATCCGACAGGCAACAGGCCTTGGTAGGATCAATTACACTTTGTGGGCAGGCCCTGTATAGTATCTCATACACAGTGATCGAAGTTTACCCTTAGAGCCACCAGTTTGAAGGGTTAATTACACTCACAAAAGGGCCAAGAGCATTCATCAAGACACATTAGAATAGTAGGTGCACATAACCCACAAGAAACATTCCTGGAGGATGGAGCTCAGGTGATCTGGAAGTTTGTGTCACTGAATCCAACAAGACACCTCAAGAATGCACCTGTATAGCAGCTTGCTCACCACAGCCCCCTCGGGACCTTCCTGTAGCATCTCTGGGGAGGCAATCGCACCTACAACAGTCCAACAGCAATCAAGACCAAATAGCAATAGGGGGGCCTCAGAACCCACACAAGGGTCATCCCAAAGGCATCCAGCTCAGGATATCAAGGAGACTGCACCAATGGGTCCCGCTTATGAAACAAAGCCACCACATGAAGACTGGGGTCATAGCAGTACTATCTACTACATAGAAACAAATACAAAGAGACAGCTAAAATGGGGCAACAAAGAAACACCCAAATGAAAGAAAAGGAAAATTCTCCAGAAAAACAACAGAGTGAAATGGGGCAATGAATTTATCAGATATACAATTCAAAGTAATGGCTATACGGTTGCTGAAACTTAGCGAGAACTAAAAAGAACATAATGAGAACTACAAGGAACTCAATGTGAATTACATCAGCATGGAAATGGACATAGAAACAATGAATAAGAATTAATTGGAAATGAAGAACACCATATCTGACATTAAGGTACCCTGGAAGGAATTAAAAGCAGGTTGGATGAAGTGAAGGATCAAATGAGCGATTTGGAAGACAAGGTAGAAAAAAACATGTAATCAGAACAACAAACAGGAAAAATAATTAAGAAGAAAAAGGAGAGTTTAAGGGAACACTGAAACAACATGAAATGTAACAACATCCAGATCATAGGGATACCGGAAGGAGAAGAAAGCAAGCCAGGGAGAGAGAACTTATTTGAAGAAATACTTACAGAAAACTTCCCAAGAGTGGTGAAAGAAAAAGGCGCACATTTCAAGAAGCACAGAGAGTCAAATCTCGATGAACCCAAAGAGACCCACACAAAGATACATCATAATTAAAATAGTTAAGGCTTAAGACAAAGTGAGAATCTAAAGGGCAACAAGAGAAAGACAGTTACCTACAAGGGAGGTCTCATAAGACTGTCAGAAGATTTCTCAACAGAAGCATATCAGTCCAGAAGGGACTGGCAGGAAGTATTCAAACTAAGGAAAAGCAAGACCTGAAACAAATACTGCTTTATGCAGCTATCATTTAAATTTGAAGGTGAAATAAAGAGCTTCCCAGATAAAAGAAGGCTTAAGGAGGTCAGTACCACCAAACCAGCATTGAAAGAAATGCTAAATGGACTGCTTTAAAGAGGAGAAACATCGAGGAAAAAAACACAAAATACATAGGCATAAAGAAAAAATGGCAATAAATCAGTACCTGCCAATAACCACCTTAAATGTAAATGGCTTAAATGCTCCAAACAAAAGACATAGGGTAGCTGAACAGATAAGAAAACATGACCCATATATATGTTGTCTACAAAAAAACTCACTTCAGAATAAAAGACTCACACAGAATGAAAGTGAAGGGATAGAAAAATCTTTTTCCAGGAAAAAGGAAATGAACACAAAGCTGGAGTAGCAATACTCATACCTGACAAAACAGACTTCAAAGTGAAGGCCATGACAAGAGACAATGAAAGCCACTTCATAATACTAAAGGAGTCGCCCTAGCCAGTCTGGCTTAGTGGATAGAGCATTTGTCTGTGTACCAAAGGATCCCAGGTTCAATTCCAGTCAAGGGCACATACCTCGATTGCAGGAAACTCCCTGGCCCGTACAGGAGGCAATCAATTGATGTGTTTCTCTCACATCAAAAATTCTCTCTGTCTTTCCCTCTCTCTCCCACTCTCTCTAAAAATCAATGGGAAAATATCCTTGGGTGAGGGTTTAAAAATAATAATAATAATAATAATAATAATAATAATAAAGGGGTCAATACAACAAGAGGATATAAAGTTTATTACTACAGATGCACCCAATACAGAAGCATCCAAATTATTTTTTAAAAACCACACATTGCCAGAACCGGTTTGGCTCAGTGGATAGAGCGTCAGCCTGTGGACTCAAGGGTCCCAGGTTCGATTCCGGTCAAGAGCATGTACCTTGGTTGTGGGCACATCCCCAGTAGGAGGTGTACAGGGGGCAGCTGATCGATGTTTCTCTCTCATCGACGTTTCTAGCTCTCTATCCCTCTCCCTTCCTCTCTGTAAAAATTCAATAAAATATATTAAAAAAACAACAACACACACACACATTTTTGGAGGATTTTAAGGGAGAGATGGACAGCAATAGAATCATAGTAGGGGACTTTAACACCAACTGACAACACTGAATAGACCTTCTAGACCAGCGGTTCTCAACATGTGGGTCGTGACCCCTTTGGGGGTCGAACGACCCTTTTACAGGGTCGCCTAAGACCATCGGAAAACACATATACAATTACATATTGTTTACAGTAGCAAAATTACAGTTATGAAGTAGCAACGAAAATAATTTTATGGTTGGGAGTCACCACAACATGAGGAACTGTATTAAAGGGTCGTGGCATTAGGAAGGTTGAGAAACCACTGTTCTAGACAAAAAAAAAAAAAAAATCAACAAGGAAACAGTGATGCTACAAAACACGCAAGATCAGATGGAATTAATTGACATTTATAGAACGTTTCACCCCATATACATTCTTCTCAAGTACACATATGACATTCTCAAAGATAAACCACACATCAGGACACAAACTAAGACTACAAGTTGAAGAAGACTGAAATCATAGCAAGCATCTTCTCAGATAACAATGGAATGAAATTAGAAACCAATGACAATAGAAACACTCAGAAACATTTAAACACATGAAGGCTACATAGCATTTTATTAAACAATGAATGAGTTACCAAAGAGATAAATAAAGAAGTAAAGAACTTCCTGGAAACAAATAAAAATGAACACACAACAACCCAAAAATCTATGGGACACAGTGAAAGCAGTCCTGAGAGGGAAATTCATACCATTACAGGCCTACCTCAAGAAACAAGAAAAGCGTCTAATAAACAAAACAACTGAATTAGAAAGAAAACAACAAGAAAAGTCCAGAGTAAGTAGAAGAAAGAAAATCATAAAGATCAGAGTGAGAATAGATGACATAGAGACTAAAAAACAACACAAAAGATCAATACAACCAAGAGCTGATTCTTTGAAAAGATAAACAAGATTGATCAACCTTTAGCCAGACTCATCAAGTAACAAAGAGAGAAGACCCAAATAAACAAAATCAGAAACGAAAGAGGCGAGGTAATAACTGACCCCCACAGAAATACAAAGGATTGTAAAAAAAATAATAATAATTCTATGAACAACCATATTCCAACAAGCTGGACTACCTGGATGAAATGGACATATTCCTAGAAAAATATAAACTTCCAAAACTCAATCAGGAAGAATCAGAAAACTTGAATAGGCCAGTAACAATTGATGAAATGGAAGCAGTAATCGCCCGGCCGGTGTGACTCAATGATTGAGTGTCGACCTATGAACCATAAGGTCACAGGAATATTGCCAGTCAGGGCACATGCCAGAGTTGCGGGCTACATCTCCAATGTGGAGTATGCAGGAGACAGCCGATCAATGATCCTCTCTCCTCATTGAGATTTTTCTTTCTCTCTCTCTCCCCCTTGCTGTCTGAAATCAATAAAAATATATATTAAAAAATAAAAATAAAAATGGAAGCAGTAATAAAAAAAACTCCCAGTAAACAAAAGCCCTGGTCCAGATGGCTTCACAGGAGAGTTTTGCCAAACATTTAAAGAACAACTAACACCTATGGGATCTAGCAATATATTAAAAAGGTCATACACCATGACCAAGTTGGATTTATTCCGGGGATGCAAGGCTGGTACAATGTCCGCAAGTCAATAAATGTTATACTTCACATAAACAAAATAAGAGACAAAAATCACATAATCATATCAATTGATGCAGAACAGGCATCTGACAAAATCCAACACCCTTTCTTGATAAAAATGCTCAGCAAAGTGGGAATAGAGGCATCATACCTCAACATAATAAAAGCCTTCTATGACAAACCCACAGCCAAAATCATACTCAATGGGCAAAAACTAAAAACATTTCACCTAAGAACAGGAAGAAGACAGGGATGCCCACTCTCACCACTCCTGTTCGACATAGTCCTGGAAGTACTAGCCATTGTGATTAGACAAGAAGAAATAAAAGGCATCCAAATTGGAAAAGAAGTAAAACTGTCATTATTCACAGATGACATGATATTCTACATAGAAAACTCTAAAGACTCCATCAAAAAACTACTAGACTTAACAAATGAATTCGGTAATGTAGCAGGATACAAAATTAACACCCAGAAATCTATGGCTCTTTTATACATCAATAATGAACTCACAGAAAGAGAAACTAAGACAAAAAAAATCCCATTTACCATCACAACAAAAAAATTAAGATACCTAGGAATAAATTTAACTAAGGAGGTAAAAGACCTGTACTCGGAAAACTACAGGACGTTGAAAAAAGAGATAGAGAAAGACATGAACAAATGGAAGACTATACCGCATTCATGGACTGGTAAAACCAACATCATTAAAATGTCCATACTACCTAATCAAAGCAATCTATAGATTCAATGCAATCCCCATTAAGATACCAACGGTATATTTCACAGACCTAGAACAAACTCTCCAAAAATTCTTATGCAATAAAAAAAAGACCCCAAATAGCCACAGCAATCCTGAGAAAGAAGAACCAAGTAGGAGGGATCACAATACCAGATATCAAGCTATATTATAAGCCACAGTTCCCAAAACTGCCTGGTACTGGCACAAGAACAGGCATATAAACCAATGGAACAGAACAGAGAACCCAGAAATCAACACAAGCCACTATGCTCAATTAATATTTGACAAAGGAGGCAAGAGCATACAATAGAGTCAAGACAGTCTCTTCAATAAATGGTGCTGGGAAAACTGAACAGATACATGCAAAAAAATGAAACTAGACCACCAACTTATACCATACATAAGAATAAACTCAAAATGGATAAAGGACTTAAAAGTAAGATGGGAAACTACAAAAAAACTTAGAAAAATCCATAGGCAGCAAAATATCAGACATATGTCATAGCAATATGTTTACTGATACAGCTCCTAAGGCAATGGAAACTAAGGAGAAAATAAACAAATGGGACTACATCAAAATAAAAAGTTTCTGCACAGCAAAGAAACCATCAACAAAACAACAAGAAAGCCCACTGCATGGGAGAGCATATTTGCCAATGTTATCTGCGATAAGGGTTTAATCTCCAACCAGGGAACTTATACAACTTAACAAAAGGAAGATAAACGGTCCAATCAAAAAATGGGCAAAGGACCTAAATAGACACTTTTCGAAAGAGGACATAAAGCCAAGAGACGTATGAAAACATGCTCAAAGTCACTAATCATCTGAGAGACGCAAATCAAAACGACAATGAGGTACCATCTCACACCTGTCAGAATGGCTACCATAAACAAATCAACAAATAACAAGTGCTGGCAAGGATGCGGAGAAAAAGGAACCCTTGTGCACTGCTGGTGGGAATGCAGGCTAGTGCAGCCACTGTGGAAAACAGTATGGAGTTTCCTCACAAAATTAAAAATGAAACTCCCATTTGACCCTGTAATCCCACTTCTAGGAATATATCCCAAGAAATCAGAAACATACCCTTTCTATAGGTAGAAAGGATATATGCACCCCTATGTTCATAGCAGCACAATTTGCAATAGCTAAGATTTGGAAACAGCGTAAGTGCCCATCAGCAGATGAGTGGATTAAAAACCTATGGTACATCTAGACACTGTACGCTGCTGTAAAAAAGAAAGAATTTTTACCATTCACAACAGCATGGATGGACCTGGAGATCATTATGCTAAGCAAAATAAGCCATTTAAATATCACATGATCTCACTCATTTGTGGAATGTAATGAACAACATAAATTGATGAACAAAAATAGATCCAGGGACATAGAAGCATCGAACAGATGTCAAACCTCAGAGGGAAGGCATAGAAGGGTTGGGGGCGGGGAGGACTTGTATGCATGCATATAAGCATAACCCATGGACACAGACAGTAGAGGGGTGAGAGCATGAGCTGGGGTGGGGGGGGGGGCAGCAGGGAGTGGTCAATGGGGAAAAAGGAGACATATGTAATACTTTAAACAATGAAGAATTTAAGTTAAAAAAATAAAGAAAGATATTAATAATGTCCTATTTCTTCAGCTGGATGGTAAGTATGTGCTTGCTTCATTAATCTTGGTGTCTTATAGATATTCATATTTATTCTTTTTTTTTAAATATATTTTATTGATTTTTTACAGAGAGGAAGGGAGAGGGATAGAGAGAAACATTGATGAGAGAGAAACATCGATCAGCTGCCTCCCGCACACTCCCCACTGGGGATGTGCCTGCAACCAAGGTACATGCCCTTGACCAGAATCGAACCCGGGACCCCTGAGTTCACAGGCCGACGCTCTATCCACTGAGCCAAACCGGTTAGGGCTTCATATTTATTCTTTATATGAAGTATTTAATTAATGTGTCTATCACACATAAAAATACTTAGTAAGATGAAGAACAAAAGGAAATTAACCATACTATAACACAGATGGACAACTTTAATACTGGAAAATATTAAAGAAAAGGAAATATGCAGGTCAAGTGAAAAACAGGCAGCAGCAGTAGCAGCAGCAGCAAGTGGGAATAGTTAGGCAAATCCTAAAAAAGTGTGAGGGGAGCAAGTCCTACTACCAGACATTCAAAAAGCTACAACAATTAAAGTTACACAGTACTTGTGCAAGGGTTGACAAACAGCCCAGCTAGTGTGTCTCAGTGGTTAAGCGCTGACCCAAGAACCAAGAGATCACAGGTTTAATTCCTGGTCAGGGCACATGCCCGGGTTGCAGGCTTAATCCCCAGGAGGGCGTGTGCAGGAGGCAGCCAATCAGTGATTCTCTCTCATTATTGATGTTTCTATCTCTCTCTTCCTCTCCCTTCCCCTCTCTCTCAAAATTAATAAAAATATTTTTTTTTAGAGAGTTGACAGACAGCTCAAGGGGAAAGAATGTAATACTGAGAATCAATTTGTAAGTGTATGGTGACAATAGCATGTCAGACTGGGCAGAGAAATGCAGGTATTCAGTTAAGGCTACTGGCCCACCTGGAGAGCCACCCAGCAAAACATTCAGGGGGATGACACCTCACAATAGATATTGTAAAATTCTAACAAATTAGAAATTTAAATGCAAAAAATGTAACCATAACAGTTCTAGAAGAAACTATGGATACCATGGGAGCATTTTCCTGATATTGTAGAAATAGGGAAGGTAGCAAACGCTAGGAGGACCTTAAACAGAAATGTGTAAACAACTTAAAAGTTTTCACAGCAAAACTGCTAAAAACAAAGTCAAAGGACAAATGACAAGCTGAAAACAACAGTTATGAGTCATACATAGGCCTTATTTCCCTAATATATGAAGAACTCTTAAAAGTCAACCAGAAAGAGACCTACACAACAGGGAAAAAAGTAAAAGTTATAGATATCTTCAGAAAAAGAAGTGTACATGGCTGCAAAATATAAGAAAAGAAAATCAAACAGGTTCACAGAGAAATGAAAACTCCAACTATAATACCATTTGACCTAGCAGATCGTCACAAATAAAAACTTGATTAACTGTATAGAGGAAGATGTAACAGGTGCCCTTGGATCTTCTGTGGAGATCAGCCGTTTTACCAAGGATCCCTGGTCTCTTTTATTCGAGGATGGTATTAGAAGCCAAGATTTCGGTGCTGGGTGTTTGTTGCTGATAGTGTCATTGCTTCCCGGCCCTCTCAGCCCACAGCCTGGAGGTAGATGTGTGTACTCTGGCCCCTGTATGCACACACATCTATAAACACTTCTAGATGTAGCCACCTGTATATGTATGAAGCTGACCCTGAGTTCATACTGATGTCTCCAGCTCTGACCCATCACCACGTGGATCATTTCCACTGCCTCCCCCTTGCTTATCTGTAACCTCCACCAGCAGGGAGACACAGGGTCTCTCACTGGCCGCAGTTATATAACCATTCTGTTCCAGCACACCTCACAGTGGTGTCCAAACTGTTTCCCTGAACCCCTGTGCTCATTTGTTTTTACCCCTCTACCTTCTTTATTCTTCTCCATTGCACTTCACACCACTTGCAATGTTTATTTTCTAATTTCCTCCTCCATGACAAAAGGGACTTTCACTGCTGGGTCCCCAACCCTTAAAACTGCCTTGAATGAAGAAGGGGCTCAATAAATATCAGCTGAATTATTAAACAAATGAAAAGTCTTTATGCTTATTACCATAATTAACAAGTCTCAGTCAGGCCTTTCTTATTTAGCAATTCGTTATTTTGCCTTGAGATACTGTATCTACTTCAATCAAATTATAATTGAGGAGCCCTGGCCAGGTGGCTCGGTTGGAGCACCGTCCTGTTCATCAATAAGTTGCAAGTCAGGGCACACACCTACATTGTGGGTTCCATCCCCAGTCAGGGCATGTATAGGAAGGAGGCAATCAATCAATGTTTGTCCTCCTTTTTCTATTAAAAAAAAAAAAAGGAAAACAAACAAAACAATAAAAACATCTTTGGGTGAGGATTTTAAAAATTATAATTGTAGAATATAATTTAACCTTTTCACCAATTCAACTGACTTCTTTCCTTAATTGCTTCAATTATAACCACCTAACTGAAACAGCGAACTATCACAATCATAGCTTCTTTTCCTCTAAGGCAGTGGTTCTCAACCTTGGCTGCACATTAGAATCACCTGGGAATCTTTTTAAAATCCTGATTTCTGGGCCTCATCCTCCGGAAATTGTTTCTTTGTTATTAATGTTGTGGCCCCACCCCATAACAAAAAAGAAACAATTTCCGGAGGATGAGGCCCAGAAATCAGGATTTTAAAAAGATTCCCAGGTGATTCTAATGTGCAGCCAAGGTTGAGAACCACTGCCTTAGAGGAAAAGAAGCTATGATTGTGATAGTTCGCTGTTTCAGTTAGGTGGTTATAATTGAAGCAATTAAGGAAAGAAGTCAGTTGAATTGGTGAAAAGGTTAAATTATATTCTACAATTATAATTTTTAAAATCCTCACCCAAAGATGTTTTTATTGTTTTGTTTGTTTTCCTTTTTTTTTTTTAATAGAAAAAGGAGGACAAACATTGATTGATTGCCTCCTTCCTATACATGCCCTGACTGGGGATGGAACCCACAATGTAGGTGTGTGCCCTGACTTGCAACTTATTGATGCACAGGACGGTGCTCCAACCGAGCCACCTGGCCAGGGCTCCTCAATTATAATTTGATTGAAGTAGATACAGTATCTCAAGGCAAAATAACGAATTGCTAGATAAGAAAGGCCTGACTGAGACTTGTTAATTATGGTAATAAGCATAAAGACTTTTCATTCGTTTAATAATTCAGCTGATATTTATTGAGCCCCTTCTTCATTCAAGGCAGTTTTAAGGGTTGGGGACCCAGCAGTGAAAGTCCCTTTTGTCATGGAGGAGGAAATTAGAAAATAAACAGGCCCAGAAATCAGGATTTTAAAAAGATTCCCAGGTGATTCTAATGTGCAGCCAAGGTTGAGAACCACTGCTCTAAGGCTTTACTTGAACCACCGTCCCCACCACTTTTTTAAAATGTATCTTTATTGTTGAGAGTATTAGAGATGCCTCCCTTTTTTCCCATTGACCCCTTCCAGCCTGCATTCACCCCCCACCCCCAACCCCAGGCCTTTACCACGTCATTGTGTCCATGGGTTATGCAGATATGTATATAAGTTCTTCCCTCTGATATGCCGCTGTCTGTTCCATGTTTCTATGTCTCTGGATCTATTTTGTACGTCCACCACTCTTCCTCCCTCCCCCAAATCCAAAACTCTCAGACACTGCCAAATTCATTTAAATTTCCTAGACGCTTTTGATTCCAGCTATCTATTGATAAATATTTTTTCACATTTGTTAGGAACTTAAACAACATAATCATTATCATAAATTCAAATCACAGAGTTAAATGAGGAATTACATTAAAAATTAAACAACTGGTTGTAAATTAATCTTCCAAAGAACTGTGAGAGCATGTAAAATAATTTTTGAAAAAAGTACACATATTTGCTCTCTGTTCCTTAGTGTGGAAGCCTGAGGTTTAAGAACAAAGACTAATAGGAAACATATGGAAAAGATCAGTAACAAGATGAAATCTTGGTCCAAAGTCGGTCAGCCACATTTTACATACCAGCGTCTCAAATAATAAACAAGATTTTTCAATATTGCCAAAGTATCACTTGAATTAATGTACACTTTTTAAAAATCTGAAGTATAACAAAATAGTGTGAATTCTTTGTAAAAACCCAATGACAAACACTATTTTGAATGGAAAGCAAAAGCAAAATGAATTCCAGAATTTACTCTACCTTATTACTTTGCATAATCTTGAAAGAATCTCCCAAAGAATGAACTCAAAAAGTTCACTGCCAAGAGATACAAGTTAACTCTCTTTTTAAAATATGAAAACATTAGTATAAAAATATATCAATTAGGCAGGAGAGACAGTTCAGTAAATCAGAAAATGGTCTACATTTGCAAAATAAAGGCAATGGTAATTGGTCAGCAGAAGCTTCTAATTCCATCTTATTCAATACTATGTACGTGTTTTTTATACTACTAATAACAGGCAAACTAGAGATATACTTTCTGAGGGCAAAATACTGAATTCTATAAAAGTAGAGATTAATTTTTATTTCGAAAGTTATTAGAAGCCATTCTAATGAGTATATTTGGGAGGAAGGTGATAGCTAATAGAAAAGAAGATATAATTCTTTGTATGAAAAAGTTATATATTTAATCTGTATCACAATGACAATCTATTTCATTTAAAAAATTAACTAGATGTGAAATACTATGTTTCTAATCCTAGTTTGAGTCTTAATGAAAGAAAGCACTGGTATGAACATTAGGGTATCAGACAAGCAAGGTCTCCAAATAATTCTGAGTTCCACCTTAAATTGCTGAGACACTGTGCTCTTTGTTACAGTGGGCCTTAATTTGAAGAATTCTTTGGCATGAACATGAAAATAAAAACAGTAATCAGTACATGCTGTTTCATTTAGCTATGTTTGCCCTTCATATTAGAGGAAATTCTTGCCACACCTCAAACCAAACTTAAGGGGAAAAGAAAGAAGTAAGCCACATAAATCTGACCAAGAACACAAACATCTTAATTCGAATCCACAAAGTTTTGGATAATGAAAAGAAGTACATAATTTTAATTCAACCCAAGTGTTTTCCAGGCAGATTATATGTGCTTAAATTGCAACAGTGATTCAAGAGACAGTCCTATTTGAGCATACAGTTACTGTGGATTTTTAAGAGACTGAGTTAAAGAATTTAGGAATTTCTGATTCATTTACAGGATTTGCAAATTCATCAACCCCTGAAAACTAAAGCAAACTCAACAGGTATGATGATAAAATAATTTTCCATTTTTAAGAAAGTATTCCTACTGTTTAAAATAGAAAGTATATTTGAATTGTTTGATGTTAAAATAGATTGCAACCATCATAAAAGCACAACTTTTTGAAGCAATATCTGGTAAAGGCTACATTAAAACTCTGATTAGCCAAATTATTCAGGGAAAGAAGTATTATAGTGAATTTTCTAACTTAAGATCTACCCTCTATATAATCTTTGTTTATATATATTTTTGTTTTGAATGAAAGGTTTTTAGATTAATGGAATAATTTTCTGTCTCTCAACTGTAAATGACAAACACCTAACAAGTGCCTGGAGCCATAGATCTGAGCAGTGCGAGAGACTGGTGGCAGGGAGATGGGTGTTTGTACAAGTTTTCACTCTCTACCGACAAATACCTGGTATAAGAATGTTTTTGTTTTCATTTGCCTTTCTCAAAGATATGAGTGCTCTATCTAGTACTGAAGGATCTAGTTTCTTGAGTATTGGTTATTTAAGATTTAAATGTATTATGGCTAAAAATAATTTTGAAACTTCTGTATTTTAATAGCAAAAGAGCCTTATTTCCTTAGGCCTTTGAGTGTAACAGTGATGGCATACTAATTCTACAGAGTTAAATTTAAATCTGCTTTAAAAAAATTCTGAATCATATACTAATACTAAGTTTCTTATATTCTAGTTTCTGTGGCATACCAAGAAAGCAATTAAGTCTATTTTAAAATAATAAAATGCTATGAGGCTTTCCAACAACTTTAAACTTTCAAGAACAAAGTTCTATCTGGTCTTAATTAGAATGTTCCTGATGAAAGCAGGAGTGCCTTTTTCCAAGTTAGAGAAATGTTATAACATTGAAACTTTTATTGCCATAATATGAAAAATTCACACTAATAGATAGTTTTTAAAACTGGTAACTTGTATTTTACTTTCCTTTTCACATTTGTGATTTTTCTACCACATAATGTAAGAGGAAAGTGAAGAATACAGTATATTGTGATGGAGACACATTCAATAGACAAGAGAACAGCCACATTCTCTGTGACCATGTTCATTTAAAGAAATATCTGTGATGAAATAAATGCCTAGAAATAATCAACATTAAGAACATTAATGTTCTCAATCAACATTAGTTAATGAGCATCGTTAATGAGATGAAATCCATTGATTTATTAATCCAATCATACATTCAACAAAATGTTGAGCATTTATACAGTGTGAACTGTACTAGATTCTGTGAAAAATTAGAGGTCAGGAAATGAGATGCTTGACAGTGAGTTATAATGTTTTGCTATGAATTATCCTATAGGAAACAAGGCATAAATTATAGAACATAAAAGGTCAAAAGTAATAAAAATATGCTTAGTAAATGACTGAAAAGAGATTCATTGAAATAAGAGATCATTGTAATGGACAATTATCATGGGTGAAGTTGAAAAGGAATAGAAGTAAGAGGAATAGAAAATAATGGGCATATAGATGGAGATAGGATGGATTTCACACCAGAAAGTTACTAATAGTCACAAGGCTATGATCTGGGGCCCCGGTTCTCAAGAAGTAAGGACAATGATGACAAGCTCAAATGTAGAAGAGAAACCTTAGGTCAGGGGTGGGCAACCTTTTTGTGCCAAAACCAGCAAAATCTCTAACTCAAATTCTTCTGCGTACCAACCCTAATTTTTTGAGAACATGTTACGCCTACTTGATATCTCTTAATGTGTACGTATGTGAAGAACCTTGAAGAAATAATAAAATTCATTCGAGCGACAAAAACACAGTATATGATGATGAAAAATACATTTATTTTTTAATGTCTACATGTACACTGATAGTCCGACAGAAAACTTTACAAGACTTAACAAAATTCATCACTGAGAACAAAGATTCACAATTGTAAATAGAAGATTATAAGAGAGGGTTTCGCGTGCCAGCAAAAGTTACTGGCGTGCCATGTTTGGCACGCGTGCCAGGGGTTGCCCACCCCTGCCTTAGGTCTTCTTAGGTAGCCAAGGAGACCAAAAGTAAATGCACTAAGAATCCCTTCATTTCCAGAGAGACCCCATCATCTAAAGGTCTTTATTCCAGGTAAAAGGTATGCAATTAGGTACAGGATCAAAAGTCTCCTCTAGATCTTCTTTTTTCCCCAATAACTTATCATAATTATTGGACAACAGAATTTTGACATTAATCCTCAAATGTAAGGTTACTAATTGGTGATTGCTAGCTTTTTTTTCATTTCATTGAATTTATTGGGTAACAGTGGTTAACAAAATTATACAGGTTTCAGGTGCACGATTCTACAACACATCATCTGTACACTGTATTGTGTGTTCACCACCCCAGTCAAGTCTCCATCCATCACCATTTATCTCCCCATACCCTCTTCTTCCTCTCCCCCCTCCCGGCAATCACATTGTTTTCCTTGACCATGACTTTTTCTCTTTTTTTTCTTTTTTGTTCTATCCCTCCACCCCCTTAACACAAAATTCAGAGTTCTGATGAGGAACACTCTTCAAAGTTCAGCTATGTAACAGTAAGCTTCTGAGACTCCTACATGCCATGAGCCCACGCAGCTGCTTATCTTTGCTTCTACTTCTATTTTCATCTTTCTGGGACACAGCAATCTTATAGAACTCCAACTCCATGCATGGTATAGTGAGACTGACATGAAGTATGAGAAGTACTTTAAAAAGTTAATATACTATATTATAAGTATAATAAAATACGATAAGTTTAATATATAACTTATCAGCTAGTGAATAAAATGTTTAAGTTGTTCTATACCCATTCCTGTTAATGTCCAAATGCCTGGGCCAAATGAATATCTATATTAAAGACTTCCCTGTCCCTACCAAGCAGGGCTAAGCCACCAACTGCCACAGCACTTGTGTCTCTATTGTGAGCCACATTTTCCTCTGCCTGACAATATGGTGTGTTGTGTTGAGTCTCTCCCATCCACTAAACCAGGGGTCCTCAAACTTTTTAAACAGGGGGCCAGTTCACTGTCCCTCAGACCGTTGGAGGGCCGGACTATAGTTTTTAAAAAAACTATGAACAAATTCCTATGCACACTGCACATATCTTATTTTGAAGTAAAAAAACAAAATGGGAACAAATACAATATTTGTATGGCATATGGCCCGTGGGCCGTAGTTTGAGGACCCCTGCACTAAACTATTACTCTTTATAGAAGGGACCATGCCTTCACAACTTCATTTCT
The DNA here is from genome assembly GCF_000147115.1 of Myotis lucifugus. Classification (NCBI taxonomy): domain Eukaryota; kingdom Metazoa; phylum Chordata; class Mammalia; order Chiroptera; family Vespertilionidae; genus Myotis; species Myotis lucifugus. Next base: position 576,469 of record NW_005871452.1, on the reverse strand, counting down.
ATGTTCCCCACCAAGCACAGTGCCTAATCCCTAGGAATTCAAGACATTCATTAACTTTAGTTAACCAAACCAAATAACTACTAATAGTGATAAGATGCTTCCTAACCATGTTCACACTCCCCATTAAGCATAAGTCACTAAGGACAGCAGGTGAGGGAGGCCCTCCCCCCCATCTCCCACCCCCCAGGGCAGCCAGCAATGAACTGCCCTCTGGAGAAAGACCACACTCCTGCATGCATGAACACTGCTGTGTGAGGATCATGGCTCAAGTACACATTAAATTATGTGCGGTCCCAGAGTGTAAATTCCTCAAGTCAGAACTCAGGCCCTAAGGAATTTACAGATTTTGGTCCAGATTGACTGTAACAGTTCTATTTTGCTCCTTCAACAGTTAACCACCAGTTTCCCAACACCCCAGCCTTTGCTACTTACATATTTTTGCTCATCTCTTATATCTGGAAATCTTCCCTATCTTCCTCTATGAGCAACCTAACATTCTTTCAAAGTCTTATTCAAATTGCCACATCCTCCATGAATCCCACAGATAAGAAGGAACAATGGATCAAGTCTAATGAGATTTACAATAAGAAACTTTATGAATTTCAAAATCACAGTTTAAAATACCAAACCATTACTATTTTGACATTTTCCGTAGATAGGGATAAGATTAATATATAATGAAAATATATTAAACAAATGGTTGATCCTATTTTCTCGATAAAAAGAAGCAGCAAGGTCACCATCGAAAATCAATTGAGGTTTTGGAGGCTTGTCCAGGAGAGAGAAGAGAATAGCCCAAGCAGATGTTGCTGGGCAGCATTGGAATGGTCATGAATTTAAAGTTCTACAAGTTGGCATGGTCCTGGTTTTTTCTTGTCATATTTAGCTGCCTGAGTCAGGCCGAAAGTAAATGGAGAACTGAAATAACCAGAAGAGTATGAAGCTGTAAGGGGCCAGAAGCTTATGGCATGTGCAAAGGAGTGATGACAGTGATGCACTATGTAGTCTAGGTTGGTAAGAAGGAATTGAGTGTACTGGGAGGTATGGATAAGGGGCAATGAAAAAATAGTAGGCTCAATATATTTTAGATCCCACTGAAACTGAAGAATTATTGCAGTTAGAGTTACTACGTAGAATAAGTTAAAAAGACAGGAGATAGTGATCAGAGCATGAAGGGGGTTGCAGCCTGGTAACGGCAAGGCCCATGGTATGGATGCATGGAAAGGAATGAAATGGTGGGGAAGACTGGAGAAAATATAACTGAAAGCAAAGAGATCAAGGGTCTCTGACTCTACTTGATTAACTACTCCAATTCCCAAATACACACAATATTTAATTCTACCAAGTTTTAGTTTCTAATAAGAAAAGATATCAGGGTCTATAGCAGCCTTTCTAAAATGAGGCTCTACCAGAGAAAATTATTTAAGTAACTATTTTTTCAATTATCCCAATGATGAAAAATGGCTAGTACCATTCTACATGAATAGGAGATAACATAATTTAATTCATATAATAACATGTTAGGACATTAATTCTCCCATAAAACCCTGGATCACAAGGACAGAGAAAAATGGATTCAAAATAAAAGATATGATTCTTTTTTTTTTTTAACATACTTATTACTTTTGAATCACAGTAAGTGGGCAGAGCACATCTCATATGACCCTAACAACTACCAGATGAGATAAGCAGCTAAACAATTATTCTTACTTTATTGGTGAGGTAAAAGGCAGATATGTTAAGTGAAATGATCATCAGAAGTGATAGGACTTGCCTGACCTGTGTGGCTCAGTGACTGAGTGTCAACCTGTAAACCAGGAGGTACCGGTTTGATTCCTGCTTAGGGTTCCATGTGCCTCAGAGATTAAATAACTGGATTTTGAAAACTGTTTCATGGGGAAAATCTGAAGTCATACTTAGGCGTGGGTAAAAAAAAAAAAAAAAAACACACACACAAAGAGGAAACATGATAGCTATTTTTAATATCTAAAACTTACACATAAAAGTTAGTGTTCAATGTTCTCCCAAAGGGCAGAAAAGAGTATCAGCAAACAAGTTGCAGTGGGAAATTTTGGTTAATATCAAGAAAGAATCCCTTAGATAAAAGCTCTCTAATTAAAACATAAGGTTTCATCAAGAGACCAAATAGCCATAAGAACACCCAGCATTTATAGTGAAGTAAACACTGACTTTGGAGTTGAGAAACATCCTGTTGTCACTGCAAATCTATAGTCTAGTAAACTAGCAAGACAAACTAAGATTCTCTTAAAAGATGGTTATTTAGTCTGGTTCGATGCAATATGTGACTTTAAAAAAGACAAAACAAAACAACAACAAAAAGACAAAACATCCTTACTGCTATTTAAACATCATTTTTCTTCACCCAGCCCCAACCCCCTCCCCTCTGTCAGTCTGTTCCATGCTTCCATGCCTCTGGACCTATTTTGTTCATCAGTTTATTTTATTCATTAGATTCCCATATAAGTGAGATCATACGGTCTTTGCCTTTCTCTGACAGGCTTATTTCACTTAGCATTATACCTTCTAGGTCCATTTATGCTACTGCAAAAGGTAAGAATTCCTTCCTTTTTACAGCCTCGTAGTATTCCATTGTGTAAATGTACAGCTTTTTTATCCACTCACCTACTGAGGGACACTTGGGCTATTTTAATTTTGGCTTGAGCACTGTCTATTCATTCTGGACATTTTTTTATATCTATACTAATAAAAGGGTAATATGCTAATTAGACCAGACATCTTCTGGACGTCCTTCCAGACAAGGCCACAGTGGCGGGGGGCCAAAGCAGAGGCGGTTAGGGGCAATCAGGCCCGCAGGGGAGAGCAGTTAGGGGGCGATCAAGCCGGCAGGCAGAGTGGTTAGGGGTGATCAGGCTGGCAGGCAGAGGCGGTTAGGGGCAATCAGGCAGGCAAGGGAGCAGTTAGGGGCATCAGGCTGGCAGGGGAGAGCAGTTAGGGAGTGATCAGGCTGGCAGAGGAGCAGTTAGGGAGCGATCAGGCTGGCAGGCAGAGGCGGTTAGGGGTGATCAGGTCGGCAGGCAGAGGTGGTTAGGGGCAATCAGGCAGGCAGGGGAGCAGTTAGGGGCATCAGGCTGCAGGGACAGTTCAGGGCGATCAGGCAGGCAGGCAGGTGAGCGGTTAGGAGCCAGCGGTCCCGGATTGCGAGAGGGATGTCCAACTGCCAGTTTAGGCCCGATGTGGAATAGGATCGGGCCTAAACCGGCAGTCGGACATCCCCCCGAAGGTCCCGGATTGGAGAGGGGTGCAGGCCGGGTGAGGAACCCCCCTGCCCGAATTTCATGTACCAGGCCTCTAGTATTTCAATAGATATATATGTGCATCTCTCAACTTACACAAAAATTTTTCTAAATTTCACTATCTTTTCCCACAATATATTTCCTTTTCTCCTTGCAATAGGACAAAAAGAAACTATGGGCTTTTTAAGTCCAGTATGTATCCTTTTCTTCTTTCTTGGAGGCAAAGTATATTGTCAATATGAAAGTTATCAATGGGATGAAGATTATGACCAAGAGACAGATGATGTTTACCAACCAGAATTCCATTTTCATCAAAATGTGGACTATCAAGTGCCTTTTCATCCGCATGCTTTAGGCTGTGCCAGTGAATGCTTCTGTCCACCTAACTTTCCATTATCCATGTACTGTGATCATCGCAAACTCCAGCGTATCCCAAATATTCCAGCACACATTCAGCAAGTCTATCTTCAGTTCAATGAAATTGAGGCTGTGACTGCAGACTCATTTATCAATGCAACTCATCTTAAAGAAATCAATCTCAGCCACAACAAAATTAAATCTCAAAAGATTGATCATGGAGTGTTTGCTAAATTGTCAAATCTACTACAACTTCAACTACAGCATAACAACTTAGAAGAATTTCCATTTCCTCTTCCTAAATCTTTGGAAAGACTTCTTCTTGGTTACAATGTGATCTCCAGACTGCAGACAAATGCCGTGAATGGACTAGTAAACTTGACCATGCTTGATCTCTGTTATAATCATCTTGATGATTCTATGTTACAAGAAAATCACCTAGCCAAAATGGAAAAATTAATGCAGCTCAACCTATGTCATAATAGATTAGAATCAATGCCTCCTGGTTTGCCTTCTTCACTTATGTATCTGTCTTTAGAAAATAATTCAATTTCTTCTATACCAGAAGGTTACTTCAGTGAACTTCCGAAACTTCATGCTCTAAGAATGTCCCACAACAAACTACAAGACATCCCATATAATATTTTTAATCTTTCCAACCTGATAGAGCTCAATGTTGGACACAACAAACTGAAGCAAGCATTCTATATTCCAAGAAATTTAGAACACCTATACCTAGAAAATAATGAAATTGAAAGTATGTAAATTTTCATTATTTTTTAAAGACATAATCTATGCTTTATACATTGTTGAAAATGATTGCTTTAAAGTTGGCTAGGAAAATGGGAGAAACTGGTCCCAGAGAAAGGTGTGCTATAAAGTTTATAGTCTTTTCTATTAAATTTTATCACCTTAAACATTGAGAAATAGTACTGTAGAGTATATGAAGAAATATGTGTATTCTGAGTAGTGGGACTATAGAAGATTTTCATTTTTTTCTTTTTGAGACTGTTTCTAAGAATTTATTACTTTAATAATTTATTTATTACTTAAATTACTAAGTTTCCAATGAAGTCATTTATTTTGATAATATAGAATTCATTTATAGTTTTATGTTCATTTTGTTATTTGAGTAACTGTAAAAATAAACCTAATTCCACTTATAAGTATTCTAATTAATAAAACTAGATCTATATAACATTTTAACAAAACCCGATATAGGATGATGAATGTAATATAGCAAGACTAATTTTTAATTTGTATTTTCAGATATCAATGTTACAGTGATGTGTCCATCTGTTGACCCACTATATTACCACCATTTAACATACATTCGTGTGGACCAAAACAAGTTAAAAGAGCCAATAAGCTCATACATTTCCCTCTGCTTCCCTCACATACATAGTATTTATTATGGTGAACAAAGAAGCACTAATGGTCAAACAATACAACTGAAGACCCAAGTTTTAGGGAGATTTCAAGATGACCCTGATAGTGAAGAACATGATGATCACCAAGAAGACTCAGAACAAGAAGGAACAGAAGAAAATGTTGACCCTCACTATTATGGAAGTCAAGAATGGCAAGAAACTATATAGGTGTACATTTATGGCTTCACAAAACTTATAGCTCATGATAATAGATGAAGAATTATGTGTTAGTATAAAATCAAATACTTAAATTTAAGGTATTGGTATACCATCTGCATAATTACATCCAATTAGAATTTACTCAAAATGATACAAGCCTTAAGAAATATAAATTAGAATAACAAGTGGAAATCAAAAACTAAACTTTAAACATAAAAATTTTATGTTGAGAAAAAGTGAATATGTCCTTTCTATTAACAGTAATTTTTCTAAGAATGATGATAGAAGTAGCATCAAAAGCTTTGAATTACTAGGAGGATTATTTAAATGCAAACAGGTTACATTCCTGTAATAGGCAGCCATTCACTTAAGGAATACATTTTTTTTTTTTACCTGATCTCCAGAAAAGTCTATTTGGATCGTATTACCATCACCGAATCCACCCCTTGGCCCTACCACTTAGTGCTTAAGATGATACTTCTGATTTTCAAAAGATGCCACCCTACTAAGGACCCAGGCAAAGAGATTCATAAAATAAATGAATCCTATTTTTCCCTTAGAGCTTCAAAGCAACAAAATTTTAAACTCTGTGTTTGGATAACTAAAAAACACCAAATTATCTCATTACAATCTGTATTTAGCAAATTTTCAAAAATTCCAAAACAGTCTTTACTGTGTTCATTTTAACGGGAATAAATGTTTTATAGTAAACTAAAGGCCCAGGGCATAAAATTCGTGCCCGGGGGGGGGGGGGGGGGCTGCTCCCCTCAGCCTGGATTGCGAGAGGCCGCAGGCCAGGCCAAGGGACCCCACTGGTGCACAATCAGGGCCAGGAGGAACAAGGGAGGCTGGCCAGCCGGGGAGGGACCGCGGGAGGGCTCTAGGGCATGTCCGGCCCATCTCACTCAGTCCCAATCTGCAGGACCCCAGCAGCAAGCTAACCTA
>NW_005871452.1:523929-569936 GCF_000147115.1 Myotis lucifugus | reverse complement strand
AAGATTGCTAATAAATAACTACTTTGTTCAGAAGGTTAATATTAGCACAAGAAAGTATATCAACATTATTAAACACTTCTATTTTTCTAGCACAATTAATTAGGAATTTATATGTGTATTAGCCAATGTTTATTTACATAATGTTAAAGTTGAATAAAGTTCCTTTAAAATTTGAACAGATGGATTTTGACGGTCTCATTAAAACCTTAAAAATTTTTTTTTCTTTTTTTTTTTTATTAAATCTTTATTGTTCAGATTATTACATTTGTTCCTCTTTTTCCCCCCCATAACTCCCCTCCTCCCAGCTCCCACCCCACCCTCCGCCCTCACTCCCCACGCACTGTCCTCATCCATAGGTGCATGATTTTTGTCCAGTCTCTTCCCGCATCTCCCACACCCCTTTCCCCCCCAAGAATAGTCAGTCCATTCCCTTTCTATGTCCCTGATTCTATTATAATCACCAGTTCATTCTGTACATCAGGTTACTTATTCACTTGATTCTTAGATTCATTTGTTGATAGTTGCGTATTTGTTGTTCATAATTTGTATCTTTACCTTTTTCTTCTTCTTCCTCTTCTTAAAGAGTACCTTTCAGCATTTCATATAATACTGGTTTGGTGGTGATGAACTCCTTTAGCTTTTCCTTATCTGTGAAGCTCTTTATCTGACCTTCACTTCTGAATGATAGCTTTGCTGGATAAAGTAATCTTGGTTGTAGGTTCTTGGTATTCATCACTTTGAATATTTCTTGCCACTCCCTTCTGGCCTGCAAAGTTTCTGTTGAGAAATCAGCTGACAGTCGTATGGGTATTCCCTTGTAGGTAATTGAGTCTCTTTCTCTTGCTGCTTTTAAGATTCTCTCTTTGTCTTTTGCTCTTGGCATTTTAATTATGATGTGTCTTGGTGTGGTCCTCTTTGGATTCCTTTTGTTTGGGGTTCTCTGCGCTTCCTGGACCTGTAAGTCTATTTCTTTCACCAGGTGGGGGAAGTTTTCTGTCATTATTTCTTCAAATAGGTTTTCAATATCTTGCTCTCTCTCATCTTCTGGTACCCCTATAATTCTGATGTTGGTCTGTTTGAAGCTGTCCCAGAGGCTCCTTACACTATCTTCGTATTTTTGGGTTCTTTTTTCATTTTGCTTTTCCGGTTGGGTGTTTCTCGCTTCTTCGCATTTCAAATCTTTGACTTGATTCTTGCCCTCCTCTGGTCTGCTGTTGGGAGTCTGTATAATATTCTTTATTTCAGTCAGTGTATGCTTACTTTCTAAATGGTCCTTTATCACACCATCGAGGGTCTCATTAGATTTCCTGTACATTTCATCAAGTTTATCAACAGACTCTAGAAGCCTCTTGAGAGACCTCAAAAGTGTGGTTCTGAACTCAATATCCTCCCTTGATAGTTTTGTCCTGTTTCTTTGTCTCCACATTTTTTTACGCTTTCATGGTACACCCCTTTGTGGTCTTTGTGCGCAATCTTGTTGTAGTTAAGCCTTGATTGTTATAGTTAATACTAGAGGGATTTGACCTCCAGGCTGACTGGCTGTGATAATCAGCTGTGTTTGCAGTGGAAGAACTTGTGTCCTCTAGGGAGGTGCTAATCTAGCCTTTGCCTGAGGCTATCCGGCAAATGCCTCTGTGCAGGGCTTGGGCGGGGCGGGTTCCAGGGGATCAACAGGGCGGAGGAGGGAGCGGTTATGGCTGCTCTCAGTCCGTCCCCAGGGCTCTGCCTCTCTGTCCCAGCAACAGCTGCAAACCTCGGAGGGACCGTAGCCAGACAGTCCTGCTTCTCCCGTTTGAGTCTGGGTCCCTAGAGACTCGCCCGGATCTGGAGCTCTGAGTCTGAGGCTCCCTCCGGATTGAAACAGACAACCACGCCCTCAGCCACCAGCCCACGCCGCGCGCACCTCCGCACCTTAGTATTTTACTTCAGCACTGCGCCTCCTCTGATTCTCAGTTACTCCTAGTTGTAGAACTCCCATTCAGCCAGCCTTCCTGTGGTTCTGGATGATGTCCGTTCTGTCTTTTAGTTGTATTTTTGAAATGGTTGTTCGAGGCAGCAAACTCCGGCATTAACCTATGCCGCCATCTTGGTTTCTCTAAAACCTTAAAAATTACCTATTACCTATCATTTTGAAATATTTTAACTATACCTTATAATAGAGATGATCTACCTGCTTTGATGAACTTTCTTGATTTATTAGGCTAACATTGCATAGAATTCCTCAAATAAGAAATAAACACACAAATGTGGGGCGACCTACACAGAAAATCCAAAGAATAAACAACAATTAGGACAATATGCAAAGACCAGACATGTAACACTCTATTTTAGAAGCAGTTTTCAAGTTGTCTTTTCTTTCTGGAAGTGACAGTTTAAATGAAGCCTCTAATGCTCTTTATAACTTTAAGTTATTAGCATTTAGCAGAAATAGTACCCACCTGACCCCAGGAACAAGCTCCACAATCCAAAATGAACAGACAACATTCCATTCTTTCCTTTAATTAACATTCATCAAGTTATTTGGTGTGTAGGGCTTAGCAATGAGAGGTCAAGAAATGGAGTACCTACGTGGGACTGAGACATATAAGGTACAGGTGCGAGGGTAAAAGCCAGAGCAAAATGCTAGTGATGTGGGGAAAGCCCACTTTTTAAAAACAGGATTATAAATGTAAAAATTTATTATGAGTTAATATGTGGAAAATACTGTGGGTGTTTTAAGACACAAGAAATTATTAATAGAGTGTTTCTTACCTAGAATAATTTAAAAATTACTGAAGAGCCATCACAGAACTATAAATGGGAACCACAATGAGATACCCTTTCACACTCACAGGATAGCTATAATAAAAAGACAAAATACCAAGTATTAGCAAGGAGGTAGAAAGGGGAGCCCTCATGCAGCACTGGTAGGGATATCAAATGGTAAAGCTGCTTTAGAAAGCAGCCTGGCAGATCCTTAAAAAGCCCATCACTATGACAGCAATTAGGACAATATGCGAAGACCAGACATGTAAAACTCTATTTCCTAGGTGCATCTCTAAGAAAAATGAGCACAGGTTCATACAAAACCATGCACAGAAATGTTCATAGCAGTATTAACCATTAAGAGCCAGAAAGCACACACCAATGTCCATCAACTGGTGAAGCCAGGGAGCCAAGACAGGTGGAACAGGGAAACTGAGGCAGAGAGCTAAACACACTGAAGCAATTTACACAGATACACAGGTCCCCTCCCCACAGGTAACATCTAGGCTTCAGTTGTACTTCAGCTCCAGGCCCAGAAAAACAGCAAAACCAGGTGGGCCACACCAGGACCAGCTGCGATGACTGACAACCCCGGCCCTGGCACTGACCCATCAGGGGAGACCACGGCCCTGGAGGAGCCCACCTGGAAGCTGTCGAATATTCTGCTGGAACCCTCCCCTGACACCTCCCCTAAGGTTCCCCTGTGAGACTAAGGACCCCGTGCATTTGTCTCCTCTAGGAGCAGCCCCCGAAATTCCCTCCCCCCTTCCCCCACAGGCAGGCACCCTAAACCCTAAGGGACCCCACGAGGCTTGCAACCATTGGCAGCTCGTCCCAGGCTCACCCCTGAACCCCTTCCCAAGGCCCCCTTTCCTCTGCCTTCCCAGAGACCTAAGGCAGCCCAGCCTGGCTCTCCTGTTGCTGCCTCTATGCTAAGCCCTTTCTTGTTTTACTGTCCCAGCTTTAATAAAGTTCCCGCATGGTCACCTGGGCTCCTGTTGTGAATTATTTCCTGCACAAATTCAAGAACCCACACACTACCGGCTGGCCCTAGGCAGACCCACCAAGGGCCAGGTCCCCTTTTCGGTAACTAATTGATAAACAAAATGTAGTATATCCACACAATGATATATTATTCAGCCAAAATAAGAAATAAAGTAGTAATACACACTGCAACATAGATAAACCATGAAGAGATTATGCTAGTAAAATTAGTCAGAAAAGGCCACATATTCTATCATTCTTTTATAGGAAATGTCCAGAATAGGCAAATCTATAGAGACAGAGAGAGATAATTGGCTGCCTGGGCTAGGAGGAAGAGGAATAGAGGGAAAGTGGGAAGAGGCAGATAATGGGTAGAAGGTTTCTTTATGGGGTGATAAAATATTCTAAATTTATTGTGATGATGGTTGTACAAGTTTGAAAATACTAAAACACTACTGAATAATATACTTTAAAAGGGTGAAATGCATGAGATGGGAATTATCTAAATAAAGCTGTTATTAAAAAATTTTTAATGAAGATCAAACAACTAATTCTAACACAAGGAGGAAAGAAATCAAATGCTAAAGTGGCAGAAACTACGAAAAGTGATGTTGCTGCCTGAGGATGACCAGGACGTGGTAGAGAAGCAGAAGGTTTCAAGTGAGTAGGAACTGACTGGTCAGAGTGGAGAAAACACACTCCCAGGGCGAGATTAATATAGAGATAGGGGAATTCCTTATTTTACCTCTTCACTCTTAAGAAACAAAAACAAAGCCCTACAATTTTCAGAATTTTGGAGCTTCTATTTTTATCTCATAAACTGATAAAAGAAAATACATTTTCATCCTCAAAGAACAACCTTAGCGAAGAATAAAACTGCACAATCTAGGAATTTACAACAAGGAATTTGAAATCAGATGCACCTGGGTGGAAGCCTGACTTCATAGTTCTGAGCTAGCTAACTTCAGAAAGTTACTTATTCTAGAAGCTTCCCTTTCCTCATTTCCATAAGGAAGGTGATTCTCATATAACTGCTATAAGGATAAAGAGAAATAGTGTACATAACAAAAAATGTAACAAGCCCATGTCAGTCACTGGCAGGCAGCAAGCCAGAACCAGGATTTCAGCATGTCCGTCCAGCACCTGCTGCATCTAGCTGCTCCCCAAAAGTCAGCTGCCTTTTGTACATGTAGGTGCTCTCTCCGAGCCCCTAGAATGGATCAGCACTCTTCAGGTTCCTTCCAAGATTCTACTCATACAAAAGATCAGTGAACAAGAGAGACTTGACTCAAGTTTCCTTAGGAGATAGGGGGGTGCTTACATCACATACAGGCAACAAACCTATTCTAATAGCCATCTACTCATTCAACCTTGCAGAGCACCCAGACAGCCTGCCAGGGAGGCAGCAAGGTCAAGCCCTTGCAGTGCATTGGGAGGAAGAGTTGCACTCTGCTCGGCTCCCTCCCAAGGCTGCACAGGGACACAGCACAGAGGGCCTCCAGCGCAGGGCCCAGGAGAAGACAAGTTCACAACCTTCTTTTGTTATTCTAAGAATATACTCTAAGGAGCCCGCCCCAACTATTTCTCATTAAAAACAAAACTAAACAAAAAGGACAAATAATACCCAATGCTTTCTTTAGGAGAAAGTGAAGAATAAAGGACTTCTTCAACTTGCACATCAAAACTGCAGATACCTACCAGAGGTACAGATAAACCCAGTCGATCTGATATTTATAACAGGAAAGGAAAAGATAAAAATTCATCTATTTCCTCATTACACCTTAAAGTATTAGCTATATTAGCTACTAGGCTGAACTGTATGACTATTAACTAATCCAATCATACCATGAACCCAAGCTTAATAAACATAAAAGCCCAACATCCTTATAGAAAGGAAATAAAAATAAAGAGTATTTCATAAATTTGCTCACAATAATACTAGTTGAGAATGTTTAGCTTGTGTTTAAATATTAACTGAAACACTATACATTTTGCCTTTATTTCTTAAGTGGAGCCATTAAACTAAAATGGAGAGTGTGCATATCATGTAACACACTAACCACCTCCATGGGAACAAAACGGAAGAAATAAACCTGTCTCTTCTGCATTCTTTCACTATTGCAGAGAATTCATATGACCCCTAAACCAAACTCATTTCCTGATTCCCAATCTGTTTTGTCTAAACCTTAGAAATAGAGCATACTTGCAGCTGGAAACAAAATTAAATCATAGCAGCTAAAAATCCAAAGTTTTTTATATGTTCCAACTGTCTAAATAAATATAACTATGGCTAGCAAATAAATATGACATAATCATGGACATGGTCTGTCATTAAAACCTAAATATGTTGCAAATTCACCATATAAAGATTTATGTACTACTGAAAAAATTAAACTCACAAATATGATACATTTTTGACATGAACTCTTCCTTATATTGAGTCATACTTCCCTCCTTTTAAATGTCACCCTTTAGTTTGAGAAGTTCTGCGTTAACCAACTGACTGGGCTTCAGGCATAAGTATGAGATCTGAGATGGAGATTCAAACCATAGATTTCCCATAAAATCTTGAAATATTCCAAGATTTTGTATTTAAAGAGTCTATAAATACCTGGCCACTGGGTGATTCTCAACAGGGGCGATTGTGCCCTCCAGGGGACACTTGGCAACGCCTTGAGACCATTCTGTTGTCCTGCCGCAGAAGTGAGTGGAGAAGAGTTACTGGCATCTAGTGAGCAGAAGGCAGGGAAGCTGCTAAAGGTCCAGTAAAACACATGACAGTCCCTCCCAAAAGGATTATCTGGCCCAGCGGTCGCCAACCATTTGCACCTCATGAACCACCAGTGGTTCGCGGACCACCCATTGGCGACCACTGCTCTGGCTCACAATTTCAACAGTGCTGAGGCTGAGAAACCCTAGAATCTAGACCAACAGATAAAAAAAATAAAGAATTAACCAAGATCAAGGGAAGGTTAAAAACAGAACAAAACTAAGGCTTATGTGATCTGACTCCTAAATTATACTACTTCCAATAAAGTTAGAAGATGAAGAAAATAGAGAAAAGATTCTTCGAGCTTGTTTTTGAAATGCAATCCACTTGTTAGTTACATGTTCTTTGTCAGTAGAACTAAGCCTCCTCCAAAGACAAACAAACAACTCCTAGAAAACCCTTGTTTCCAAAATTCAATTCTATTCAATACATGCCTGCTGTTGAAAAACAATTAGGAGGTAGAACAAACTGCCCAACCGCACACCTTCAACAATATAAACCCCTACAAAGACACCAAGGATAATGCAATAGGGGCACCAAAAAGAACTCCATAGAGAAAACTCACTCAGTTTTGGATAAATGCCTGCTCTTAGGTCTTAGACAACTTCTATCTTTTATTACGGTGCAGTGAAAGCTAAAAGCTTTCTACTAGGATGTAATAGTTCTCTGTAGAACAGAAAACAATATAAATTTCAAACATGTTTTATTCTTGGAACTGCACAGTAAAGAACTTTACACCCACGAGAGGTCTGGGCTTAGCTGTTAGCTTTTAGGAGGTAACCAATATCTTTTAGAGTTGGGGTCATCACATTACATCTTAGGGTGAACTAGTCATACCCAATACTGGGTTGGCCATGTCAGAAAGAGACCAAAAGATCATGTGATTCAGGATGGGGACTTTGGGTCATGCAATCTGTCAACCTGGATGCTGAGTTCAACCACATGGACACTCAATCGATCATGACAATGTAATAAAGCCCCAATAAAACCTCTCAATGGGGCTTGGGAGCATTTCTCTGGTTTGCTGTCTTGCATCAAAGCCAGGAGGGTAATGCACCTGAGAATAATGGAAGCTCTGCACTTTGGAACCCTCCCATGTTCTACCTAATGTATCCCTTGGCTGATATTTATGTATATAAACCACAACTATGATGGCTTTCAGTGAGCTCCATGAATCTAGCTTCTGGCAAATTATCATATGTGAGGGTGGTTTTGGGAACCCCCCTAATCTTGTACTTGGTGTAAGTGAGGATGGTCTTGGGGACTTTGCCCTCAAACTTTGTTTGGCTAACTCTGGGCAAGAAGATACGTTTATTTACCAGTGCAAGTCTGAGTATCTCTAGAAGCTTGCCTTGTGTAGTCATTTCCCCTTCTGTGTGGCTGTGACCTCTGACTTGCTTCTAACCAACAGAACATGGCAAAGGTGAGGTCATATTTGTGATTATGTGTGCATGATTGCTAAAAAGATTACCATGTCCATCTTACTGCAAGACTGTCTTCCTTTTTAGCTGTGAAGAAGCAACCTGCTGTGTTAGGAGCGGCCTGATGGAGGAGGTGACGTGGCGAGGAACTAAGGGTGGCCGTCAGCCAACATCCAGCAAGAAACATGAAGCTCTTAATTCCACAAACTGCACGAAGCTTCAGCCAACAGCCACACGGGCTCACACACAAAGCCTTTACTGTATCCAAGTCTTGAAGTGAGGGTGCAGCCCCAGCCAACACCTTAATTGCAGCTTTCAGGTAAGATCCTGAAGTAGAGAACCAAGCAAAGCCATGCCTGGACTCCTGACCCCACAGAAACTCTAAGATAATAAATGTATGTTATTTTAAGCCACTAAAGTTGTAATACATAACCAATACAATAGACAAGTGGTGGTACTCGTCAGAAATGCAACATTAGTGGGATATTTCTAAAATGAAAATAGGATCATATTACTCACTAGCTTAAAAAAAAAATCTCTCAGTGGTCTCTCACTGGCTATAGAATAAAGCCCAAACACTTTAGCAAGGTACAAAACTCTCCTTAATCTGACCTCCAGTCCCTTATCTGAGCTCTTAATATGTGCCACCCACTCACCACTTCTCTCCCTCCTCCAAGCTCCAGCCATATACAACGAACAAATGTTCTCAAGTATTTACTCTCCCCAGCTATGCGATGCTACCCTTCCTAGAACATCACCCTCTGTCACCATCCCCACTGGTCACCTGTGGCCTCACCCTCTCAGGCTATCACAGAACTCTGCACATTTCTCGGTAGGAGGTCCCACTGTGCATTCTATGCTTTGTGTGCTGACTTTCCTGCTGATCTACAAACTACAAGTTGCTTGAGGGGAGTTTTTCTCATCCGTAGTTCTGGCAGAGAATGGCTGCTCCCTAAACTATTACTAAATGAATAAATCCCAATCAAAGTGTAGTCCTGGCCATAACTTTTCAAGGAAAGTTATAATCCACAAATTTTTTTGTAGCACAAAGTATCAAACTGTGTATACCATTAGTAAAACTATGAATCTCTAAGATTCTCTAAATCTGACACTTAATATATATCCAATTCACTTCTCTACATTCATCATTATCTTCTGTTTCATTAGACTTTAAAATTTTTATTGTACCCTATAAGCCATGAAATTGACAATTTTTATTAACCAAACCCAGAAAATATCACAACTAAATTTAAAATAATTCACATTCAAATAAAAACATAAATATCAAGTTTTAGTTTATCCAAGTTTTAATTTGAAAGGACCTTAGACCAGTTTTGAATAGAAAAAGAGAACAAATTAGTATTCTTTCATTTTCTATTTTTTAATATTTATCCACATGCACATTTACTAAATTTTTAGCCTAGAGGAGAAAGAAATGTTACCTTGATTGCTAAATGCACCAAAGAGTGATAATATCACTTGACTCTTTAACCTTAAATTTAATATTAAATATTTATACAGTTTCCCTCATTTAGCAAACAAAAATATATTTTATCAAACCCCAAATTATAAATCAAATCTAGTTTTTAAAAGCTAACTATGGCACTTGAGTTATTTTATATGTAACTAAAACTAATTTTTACATTGGAAATTTCTTGGTTCTAAACTAACTATAGTCTGGAACAGTATTTTTACTCCTCATAAAATTAAGATCATACACTATGCTTTAGTTTGCTATTTTATTTCATTCAAAAACAGATGTTTTATCTCCTGTGAAAACATTAAAATGAAAAGCATGCTTTTACAACTATGTCATCTTCATAAACTAATGTTCACAAAAAATTAGTATTCATTTTACAAGGTAAATACAACACAAACTTACAATAATTAGTATAAGCAGACTGAGTACAACAGTTACAAATATTGTAAGCACAGTTCTCGAGTGCAAGCCATTACTTTTCAGCCTAGAGAAAGAATGTTGGCAAAGCTCTCTACCACATGGAAACTGCTTTTAAAGCTGCTGGGCCCTGAAATTCTACTCAGCAGTTTAAAATCAATCCACAGCTTTCCTCATTCACCCTCCCACTTGGTGCTTATGCACAGACATGAACATCAATTGAGGAAAACCACAAAAAAACTTCATAATAGCTACAACGGTAGGCTCCCCCCTCCCCAGTATTATTTTAAATATCATTTAAGATGTGACTCAACTAACAGTCTTAATAAATGTAAAGGCTATCTCTAATTTTTTAATGTTCCAGTTACCTCAAACAATTACTTTTAACTAACACTTTAGTGTATATCATTACATAACTTTAATATCCATTGCAGGCAAGAACACAGAGCTGCAAACATCACCGACCCTGTTATTCTTAATTTTTAACCACTGATTTTTGATGAATGGCATTTACAATGCAGCACCAGCAACTCTGAGTGATTCTGTTTGAAATTATTTAAGAAAAAATCTGAAATGTGTACCACCAGATAAAAATCCACCAGTAAGCCTAAATCTTACCTATTACATTTCTCTAATCCTTGATTAAAACTTCTATCTTTTTCTAGTCTGCAATACTATTTTTTTACTTTTCATAGTTTAAATTTATAAAGCAATTCTATTAACTAAAAACAGTGATACCTATGACAATGAAAAAACTAAGAAAATTAAAATTATGGCTTTTCCTACATTTTGTACAACTTTTAAAAGTGTTAATGACTACTTTTTACAATGTTAAATTTAAAGTTTAAACTTTAAAACTTTTCTTAAAACTTGTTTTTGTTCATACCAATACAAATCAAGAGTTCTTATAAAGTAGCAAAGTTGAAATATGATATTTTAAGCTCACATGAGACAGGATCTTGGGCCTTCATGTTAACCATTTATACTACAGGTATTCTAAGATTTCAAGTTCATAAAAGTACTGTGTTCAAGGCACTTAATTATTAAGAAACTAAAATTATCAACATTGCTTGGATTTTTTGATAGAAAAGAAATAAAATCATTTTCTGAAACTGTTTTTCAGAATATCACTGAAACATAAAAACGTTTAGCATGTAATTTAAGATCACTAAGGGTTAAATACTTGTTCTCTGGCCCCTACTGCATATACTCTGCCAAAAACTCCTCTAAGCTTTTAAATATTGCTTCGATGGTCTGGATTTGACTTCCATGGAAAAAGGAGTATTGTCTTACAGTCAGCAGGCCACTAGCTTATTAACTTCCAGTCACCTTAATTTTTGTTAAAATGAAGATTCTGCAGTCTACACTTCTCCTGTTACTGTTTGTGCCTCTGATAAAGCCAGCACCACCAACTCAGCAGAACACCGATAATTTTGAAGAAATTTTATTTACTCGAGATTATGAGGATCAATACCTGGATGGAAAAAATATTAAGGTACCTTATTTCCATTCTACATTTCACTTCTAAAATAGTCTAGCCTATTTAACTGCATGCTTTTGTTTTTTTGAATGTGTGTGATAAGGTTAAGAGGAAAGAAAAAGCACTTTAAGTGATTCAACTTAATTAAAAATAAGTGTCCCTAAGATTATATTTTTGAAGAACGCATGTCTCAATAAATCATACTTATTGTAACCAAACAGTATCTATAGTAACCAACACATAATATTTAAGGAAAACTAAATTTTAAGATACTCCCTGACCAGTTGAAATTTATAGTATTAAGTAGTGTTAAACAATGCCCTATATTTGGATATTATGTTATTTCAAAATAAAATAGGAGATGTGTATTAGGAGAAATAAAGATGGATTACCAGCTTAAGGTTTATTATTTTAGGAAGAAGCGGTTCAAGAAAATAAATAGAAGAGTACTGTCATTTTGGTATATATAATATTTCACAAAATTTATAAATGTCAACTATATACAGTACCAAAAATGAAAAACTACTTAATATGGGCTTTCTGTTTAAATCAGCTTCAACAATTTATATTATCAGTTTGTACCAACTTGAGTTAATACTCTACCACATCTTTCATACTCACTTATATGGGCTAAGTGATTACTTGTGGTTTTCTTATCACACAACTGGGTAAGGACAAAGTAAACACATCACAGAAGTATCTTTCGCCTGCCTACAGTGTGACACACACACTGAAAAATGAGAAATGCAGCCAAATATTTAACAATGTCGATCTCTTCAAAGTTCTTCTCCAGTATGAATAAGATGGCAAAGATTTTTAAAGTGTCCAGTTATTAAGTCAGTCCTTCCTTCCTTCCTTCTTTCCTTCTTTCCTTCCTTCCTTCCTTCCTTCCTCCCTCCCTTCCTCCCTCCCTTCCTTCCTCCCTTCCTCCCTCCCTTCCTTCCTTCCTTCCTTTCCTTTCTTTCTTTCTTCCTTTCTCTTCCTCCCCCACCCTCCTTCTTTCCTTTCATTCTCTCTCACACACACGAGTAAATGTTAACACCACATTTTCTGTCAACAAAGTTAGTTAATATGCTAGTATTATTCTTGCTAACAAGAAGACAAAAAGATAGGTATAACTAGTTATAGCTTCAGATTTTTTTTTAAAAAGGCCCATCACAATAATAAACTATTGGCTCACATGTATGATCTGAATCTATCAATCAGTTAAAAGAATACGTTGAAAACTCCCTGGTCCCAAAACATGTACTAAGTAAAAGAAGCTCAGTTTTACTTCTTTATGCTGCTTTAGAAGTCTATCTTAATAAACGAAGAGGAGCAGAGTTCAATGGTATTTAACATACAAAGCGAGTGGAAGGGACTGTTCAGCCAGAACACACGAGAAAGTGAAGGAGTCGAGAGCGAGACTAAAAGTGGCAAATGCTCCTGAAGGGTACAGAAACTAGGGCACCACACAGTATAGTCTAGCCAGCCGTGGGCAAACTACGGCCCGCGGGCCGGATCCGGCCCGTTTGAAATGAATAAAACTAAAAAAAAAAAAAAGACCGTACCCTTTTATGTAATGATGTTTACTTTGAATTTATATTAGTTCACACAAACACTCCATCCATGCTTTTGTTCCGGCCCTCCGGTCCAGTTTAAGAACCCATTGTGGCCCTCGAGTCAAAAAGTTTGCCCACCCCTGGCTAGTCTAATGGCAGAACATGTTCCCTCCCAGAATATGAAAAAGAGTAAATGATAAAGACCCCAATTCTCCTAGAGCTAACAGCCTGGACCGGTGGTCTGAGTGTGGAGGGTAGGCTAGAATGAAAGGACTCCAAGGCCTTAATGCACGTGCATATATACCTAAGGGTCACTACCAGAAGCGGCAAAGAAAGCCTACTCAGGGCTGTCCAGGTAGGACACGACTGGTGCTTAGTACAGGCCCACATGGCAGAATATGAATAATTAAAAGAGCTACTTTACATAAAAATAATCTCAAGACACTATTTTCATTTTAGGTTCCACCTCAGAAAATCTTTAATTCCAAGGCATAGAATTCTCCCCTAGTTCCCATTTGGAATTTCAATACATTTGACATTTAGGAAGCACAGAGTTTGGCCTTTGAAGATATAAAAATTTTTTTAAAAGACCTGGTTCTTTTACTCAAGGAGCCCACAGTATAAGTAAAATCAAGCTAAACAACTATTTTTTTTAATAAGTATATAAAACATAAAGTAAATGTCATTATGTGACTATGAGAAGACAGATGTTTTCCATATCCCTCAGTTTATATGGTGAAAATTAGATTTCTCACACTTGATAATACATTTTTATTTTTCTAATAGAAAAAAGAATCTATGATAACACCTGATGAGAAAAGTCTTCAATTACAAAAAGATGAGAGTTCAACATCATTACCCCTCAAAAAAGAAAATGATGGTAAGTATGAACAGTCTGTCATCTATTTTTTAGAAGCTTTAAAAAACAGCTTATAATGGAATTTTAGTCTTCATAGTAATCAAAACTTGTCTCTGAATAGACTGACCCCAAATAATAGAATTCTATCTCCAACAACAAAGTCAAATAGGCATGTTAGGAGTGCACATCATTTCCCACCCCATGTTAGGAGTGAGAAACATGGAATAGGAACATGCAAGAACAACCAAAGCTAATGCAGTGTAGCCCCTACAAAGTATGTCTTTCTATCTATGTAAAATCAATTCAAGAAACAGTTATTAAACACCAATTAGTTTTAAACTTAGTCCTCAACGTACATTTAGACTTAATTTTTCAACTTTATAATGGCCCCAAAGTGATACTCATAATAAATTACACAAGATACTCAACACTTTCTTGTAAAATGGGCTTTGTGTTGGGCACTTTGCCCAATTGTAAGCTAATGTAAGTGTTCGGAGCACATTTCAGGTAGGCTAGGCTACACTATGATGTCCGGAAGTAACCCCATCGTAAGTTGAGGAGCATATGTACTATGTATAGCCTGAGGGTAAGGTAAATGAAATGTAACTCTTTCCCTCAAGAAAGTCACAGAAGACGGAGAGATGGTTATACAGATTGTCATCAACTTATGATAGTTCAACTTACATTTTTTTACTTTATGATGATGCAAAAGCAATACACATTCAGTAGAAACTATCTAGGCTTAAGCTAAGATGTTCAATAGGTTAGGCATAATAAATGTATTTCCGACTTAGGATATTTTCAAGTTTCAGTTTATCTACACTAATAAAAGAGAAACATGCAAATTGGTGTCACTCTGCTACGCCCACCAGCCAATCAGAGCAACTATGCAAATTAACCCAACAAAGATGGCGGTTAATTTGCATACGTAGGCATGGAGTGAAGACTGAAGGCTCAGGCCAGAGTGAAGACTGAAGACTAAAGACTAAAGAGGCTTGGCTTCTCCACTGCGGCTGGACCAAAGTTCTGGGTTCCAGGTGCCGGAGGAAAACCGGTGCTGGCAGCCAGGGGAAGGAAGGCCTATTGCACGAATCTCTATGTGCAACGAGCCCCTAGTCAGTATATAACTCCACCATTAAGTTGAGGAGCACCTGCATACAGTCATGTGCTGCATAATGATGGAGATACATGCTGAGAAAGGCATCATTAGGAGATGCTGTCATGCAAATGTTGTAGAGTGTACTTACACACACCTATATGGTATAGCTTACTACATACCTGTGGTGCATACAGCCTATTGCTCCTAGGTTACAAGCCTGTAAAGTATGCTACTGTATAAAACAACACAACATTAAATCAACCAGAAAAGAAAATGAAGCAATCGAGACACAGTAAACAGAAGATGGTTCAGGCTGCTGCCAGTGTGATACAGCATGTAGTTTTACAGTAAACATTTGTTCATTAAGTAGAAAGAGTACACACACGCTAAAATAATGTTAAAAATTATACTGTAGTAAATACATCAGTCAGTGACATACTCATTTATTATGGACACAATTGTATGTGTTAGTTACTCTTCTGTGCTGGTAATTCAGTAGGTTTGCATCACCACAAATACATGAGTAATGTATTTTGCTACGATGCTATGAAGGATACAACTTCTTTAGGTGATAAACATTTTTCAGTTCCATTATAATCTTATGGACTCTCATCGCATATGTAGTTTGTCAATGACCAAAACATCAATAGGTGGTGCATGACTGTATCCAAATAATTATAATGCACATTTCAATTAAATCAATAGAAAACATAACAAACTACGTAGTCCTATTCAATAGTTCCTATCTATTTGATTTATTCTTATTCTATCACAGAACATTATTTCACATGACAGTAAAAAATCACATAGTAATTTCTATATTGCTACAATAAATTAAAATGAACCAAAACAGATAATATATCTTAAGAAACCTGAAAGTATCAAAGTAAAAATAGACTTGGACAAATGGAAAGATATTCCTTGTGCTTGGCTAATGTGATTCAATATCATAAAAATGTCAGCTCTCTAACTTTGTAACAATAAACTTATATAAAGATCTGATAAGGTTGATACTCAAGTTCACATGGAAAAATAAAAGCTGCACAAACAGCAAGGGAAATACTGAAAAATGACAGGTAACTGCAGGAATCAGAAGTACCATACACATTAGAACATACTTTAAAAACTCTACACTTTTAAAAAGTGTGATACTGGTGCATGAATAGACTAGAAAGTCCAGAATCAGGCAGAAATACATGTACAAATTTAGTATATAATAAAGTCAGCATCTAAAACCACTGAAGCAAAGATTATTTTTTGTTTGTTTATTTTTTGTCAATCCTCACCCAAGGATATTTTTTCCATTGATTTTTAGAGAAGGACGGAGAAAGGGGAGAGAGGAACACAGATTGCTTGCCTCCCGCACATGTGTCCCAACTGGGCTGGGGATCAAACCTGCACCCAGGTACATGCTCTTGACCAGATATCAAATCTGAGACCCTTCAGTGCATGGGCCTAGGTTCTAACCACTGAGAAACGCCAACCAGAGTCAAAGATGATTTTTTTTTAATGGTGCTTGGACAACTAAGTAGTCAACTGAAAGGAACTACAATTAGATCTATACCTTACATTGAAAAAAAACTCCAAATAAATTCAGATCTAAATGTAAAAAGTGAAACCGTATAAATCCTTGAAAATAAATTGGGTGTGAGGTACCTACAAATCCAGAGGCAACCATAGAAAATATCAATGAATTCGACTCCATAAACTGAAATTTGCATGGCAAATACATCATAAGTGAAGTCAAAGACAACTAAAAATTGAGAAAAATATTTGCAACTTATTGCACAAAGAATTAATACCTCTAAATTATATATATATTTTTTAAAGTAAAGATCTAGGAAAAAAATCTGACTGAAAAAGACATTGGAAAAACAGCCAAAAGAGATGTACAGATAATTCACCAACTGATCCTATCTAATAAAAGGGTAAAATATGCAAATCAACCATCACTCCATCACAAAGATGGCGTGAGTAGCCTGGCAGAATGCTTGCTTCGTCGCCGTGCCGACAAGGCAAGCTTTCCACCCTGGCCGTGGAGGGCATGGAGCGGCCGGAGGGGGGAGTAGGGGGGGAATCTTGCGTCGTCACCCCAGCAACGAGGCAAGCATTCCGCGCCCAGCCGCAGAGGGCTTCTGGCCTGGCCAGGCGCGGAACGCTTGCATCGTTACAGGCCAGGCTGAGGGACCCACCCCCACCATGCACAAATTTCGTGCACCGGGCCTCTAGTATAAAAATGATCCTCAAACGTACAAAAATATGTTACATCTCACACAGAGCAATGCAACTTAAAATTACATTGAAATGCCATGTTTTAACCTGACTGACCAAAATTAAAACTGTGACAACATATTACTATATTCAATTGGCAAGGCTACAGGGTATCAGACAATCTCATACATTGTTGGTGGAAAGCAAACTGGTACACTTTTGGACCAAAATTTGGTAATCGTATATAACAAAGAGGTAATATGCAAATTGACCGCCATGCCCTCACACAAGATGGCCAGCAGGGGAGGGCAGTTGTGGGCAACCAGGCCTGCAAGGGAGGGCAGCTGGGGGGGGACCAGGCCTGCAGGGGGAGGACAGATGGGGGGACCAGGCTGGCAGGGGGGGGGGCTGTTGAGGGGGGGCTAGGCCTGCAGGGGAGGGTAGTTGGGGGGGACCAGGCCGGCAGGGGAAGGCTGTTGGCAGGGACCAGGCCTGCAGGGGAGGGCAGCTGGGGGCAATCAAGCCGGTAGGGGAGCAGTTAGTCATTGATCAGGCTCGCAGGGAAGTGGTTAGGGGGTGATCAGGCTGGCAGGCAGAAGCGGTTAGGGGCAATGAGGCAGGCAGGCAGGCGAGCGGTTGGGAGCCAGCAGTCCTGGATTGTGAGAGGGATGTCCGACAAAACCAGCAGTTGGACATCCCCCGAGGGGTCCCAGATTGGAAAGGGTGCAGGCTGGTCTGAGAGACACCCCCCTCCATTGCACGAATTTTGTGCACCTGGCCTCTAGCATCTAATAAAACCAAATCCAAAAGAAAATACATATGCAAAATCATTGAAGCACTGCTTCCAATGGCAAAATATTGGAAACAATCAAATTTCCCATACATTGGAGAGTGTACGTATAAAGTATTGTATATCCACACAAGGGAATACTATGCAGTTGTGAAAATAAATTATCTCTATTGAACTAATATGAAATGATTTCCAGAAAACATATATGAAAAAAACCCAAGTACAACAGTCTATCTACAGTATGCTGCCTTTCATCTCACAAAGAAGGTGATATAAGTACAGGCATCAGTTCACTTGTTTCTGAAGAAACCCAAGAAGGGTATTAAAAAACTGAGACTAGTTACCTACAGGTCACAGATGGGCCAGCAGTGGAAAGGAGTGGGGATGGGAAATGAGGAGCTGTGTGAGAGGATAGTGGCACTACTCTGTGTACACCTTATTGTGTAGATTCGATTTTAGAACAAGGTTATGCTTCACATAGGCAAACGAACAAATAAATACACTGATAAATAAAATCAACAAGGATAAGATAAAAAACCAAAGTGAAATACAAACAGAAAAATAGAAACTTAATTACATTTCAAATGAATTACGTAAAACACTAAAAGGGAAAATTCTAATCCAAGTAACCTTTCAACACAATATTTTGATTGCATTCCTTCTGACTAAAAAATAAATACATATATACATACATACTAAAATTCCAATGAGTGGGTTTGTAGCAATAATGAAACTACTTAATGCTTGTTCCAAGACTCAGTAATGTAAAGCAAACACACTGTGGATAATGAGAGCTAGGTTCCTCGCTGTCAGAGAAGGGTGTTAGAAATATGGAAAGGAAAAAGGCTAGAATGAACACTGTGGAGCTAAACTATAACACCATCAACTCATGGCTTGTAAACAGATACAGAAACAGATATAGATGTGTCTGTCTCTGTGTGAGCAAGCATGTGTTGTGTATATATGCATATGGTGTGTTTATGTATATGCTAGAGGCCCGGTGCATGAAATTCGTGCATGGGTAGGCTCCCTAGGCCTGGCCGGCGATCAGGGCCAATCTGGGCCTTCCAGCTGCTGGCTGGGGCCTTCCTTCTGGCTACTGGCTGGGGCCTCTCTTCCCTGGTTGCTGGCTGCCAGCCGGGGCCTCCCTTCCCCAGCTGCCAACCAGAGCCTTCCTTTGTTCCGCACCACCCGTGGTGGTCAGCACACATCAAAAAGAGCGAGCAGTCTCCCAGTCAAACTCCCACAGTGACAATTTGCATATTAGGCTTTTATATATAGATGAGTATATGGTGTATATATACGTGCATGTATATGTGTATATATATATGTATACTAGAGGCCCACTCCATGAAATTCATGCACTGGGCGGGTCGGGGGGAGAGGGGAAAGGTGTCCCTCAGCCCGGCCTGCACCCTCTCACATCCAGGAACCCTCAGGAGATGTCCGACTGGCCTGCGGGGATCAGGCCTAAACCGGCAGTCAGACATCCCCCAAGGGATGTAGCAGTGCGCCAATTGGCAGGCAGCCATGGAGGAGCCAGAAGCAGGGCCAGGTGCTGCACCGCTCGTGCTCATCTCAGCCTACTATGCCTACTGCCACCACTCGGTAGTGCTGCCACGGAGTCACGAGAGGCTCCCGCTGCCGCAGCTGCATTTGCCAGCTGTGAGCCCAGCTTCTGGCTGAGCGGCGCTCCCCCATGCACTGAACACCAGGGGGCAGCTCCTACCTTGAGCATCTGCCCTTGGTGGTCAGTGCGCATCATAGCAACTGGTCGACTGGTCATTCCGTTGTAACGGTCACTTAGGTTTTTATATATAGAGATAGGACATATGTATCATGTGTGTATGTATGTGTATTATTACATATTGAGAGAGAGAGACAAATATGCATGCATACATTTCCTAGCTCTGATGGAAAAGCCTAGAAGCAATGAGATTCCAGTAGCAAGGAGCATATCGACACCCAAATCTTGGTTTCTAAATACTATTCTCCATTAAAAGTAACTAGTACTCCTTGAAGAAATAGCTAATGTCAGGCTTGGGCCAGGGAAAAGGCAAGATTGGTCTGGGACATCTTACCAAGCCAGAAAATAGGGAAGTATTCAAATAATAATGGCAACATTTAACTTTTAAAGGATTAATCAAAATATAAAATATACCTGGGTATAAATTTGCAAAAGATGTACAAGGACCTGTACACTAAAATCTAGACAACAATACTGAGAGAAATTTAAGAAGACCTAAACTTATAAATAGATACAGTGTGTTCAATGATCAGAAAACTCAAAGTTATTAAGATGTCAATTTTTCTCAAATTTTTCTGTAGATTCAATGCAATAACAATTAAAAACCTATCAGGCTTTCCTGTTTTTTAAATTAACAAGCTTATTGTAAAATTTATGTGGAAATGCAAAGAACCTAGAATAGTCATAACAACACTGAAGAATTAAATTGGAGGATTTATGCAACCTAATATCAGCACTTATTATAAAGGTATAGGAATCAAGACACTGTGATATGAGCACAAAAATAAACAGATCAATGAAACAACACAGTCTAGAAACAGACTTACACAATATGATTATTTACAATGATGCCAATACAACTAAAAAAAAAAGACAATTTATTTTAAAAATGGTGCTGAAAGAAGCAGATGGTTATAGGAAAATAAAAAATAAACTTTGACCCTTCCTTATACCATATATAAAAATTAACTCAAAATGGACTCTATGCTTAAATATATAAAGAGTGTAAGCTATACAACCTTTAAAAGAAAACATAGAATGGAAACTTAGTGGTTGGCAAAGATTTCTTAAATAAAACACAGATGAATCAACTGTTCTTCATTAAACTTAAAAATGTTTGCTATTCAAAAGACATTGATAAGAAAATAAAAAGAGCCCTAGCTGGTTTGGCTCCGTGGATAGAGCATCGGCCTGTGGACTGAAGGGTCCCAAGTTTGATTCCGGTCAAGGGCACATGCCCTGGTTATGGGCTCATTCCCAGTAGGGGTGTGCAGGAGGCAGCCAATCAATGATTCTCTTTCATCATTGATGTTTCTATCGCTCTCTCCCTCTCCCTTCCTCTCTGAAATCAATAAATATATATAAAACTAAAATAAAATAAAAAGACAAGCCACAGACTGGAGGAAAATATCTGCAAAACATAAATCTGACAAATGACATATCTATAATATATACTCTTATAATTCAATAATATACTCTTATACTTCAATAATAATACCAAAAAAATTGCATTTAAAAAATAAGCTAGATGAACAGACACTTCACCAAAGAAAATACATGGATGGCAAATATAAACAGATGCTTGGCATCATTAATCATTAGGAAAATGCAAATTAAAACATGAGATACCACAACCCACCTTACCTGAGTGGCTAAAATGAAAAACTCCAATCATACCAAAATGGTGGTGAGGATATGGAGCAACTGGAGCACTCATGAAGTGTTGATGGGAATATAAAATGGCACAGCCACTTTGGAAAATAGTTTGGGACTTTCTTCTAAAGGTAAACATACACCTACCCAGCCATTCTACTCTTAGGTATTTACCCCAGAAAACAAATGCATTAAGTCCACACAACTTGTACATGAATGTTTTTAGCAGCTTTCTTTAAAATACCCCAAAACTGGAAACAACTGAAATGTCCATAAAATATAACTATAACAAGGGAATACTACTCAGTAATAAGAATGCACTACGGATACAAGCAACAACAGATGAATCTCACAGTAACTATGCAGAGTGAAAAAAGTCCGACAAGAGTATATACCACATGATTCTTTCGATACAAGATTGGGAGGGAGGGATTACCAAAGGGCATGAGAAAGTTTTGGGGGTAATGGGTGTGTTAATTATCTCAATTGTGGTAATGGTTTTATGGGTATATAAAAATGTCAAAAACGTATACATTATACAAGTTAAATATGTGCAATTTATTGTATGTCATTTGACACGTTAAGCGCCAAGCCTGTTTTGTCTTCCTTTCCGTTTCAGTCACCGGTGACTGACATGGTGCTTAATGTGCTAACCACAGAAAAGCTGTGGCAGGATAAAAAAGCTTAAAAGAGTTCTCACTGGCTAATCTGTGAAAATCCTATATAATAAAAGGCTAATATGCAAATCAACCAAACGGTGGAATGACCGGTCGCTATAATGCACACAGACCACCAGGAGGCAGACACTAAACGCAGGAGCTGTCTCCTGGTGGTCAGTGCGCTCCCCTATGGGGAGTGCCGCTCAGCCAGAAGCCCTGAGCCAGGCTCATAGCTGGCGAGCACAGTTGCGGTGGCAGGAGCCTCTCCCATCTCCCGGACTGCAAGAGGGCCCAGGCCTGGCTGAACGACCCCCCCGCCCCAGTGCACAAATTCATGCACTGGGTCTCTAGTTTGATTATAAAAATAAATGTTATGATAATGTATTATGACCTATAGGATTAGGAATTCGTAAGTTCATACTGACAGAAATAAATAAATAAACAAACAAACAAGAAGGGAATGTTCCACCTTACACCAGAATGCCAACGAACAAGTATAGAAAGAATGATGGATTTAGAAAATCATTATTTGGCAACTATCCTACTGATAAACAATTCAGGTTAAGAATCAATGGATGATAAAACTAGTGGATGAGAGTTTAATGGCAAATCAGATATTTAAAATCTCAAAGTACTTCTCTGAAAGATACTTATTAATTACAAAGTGAAAAACATTTACTTTACAGAGTGAGAAACATGGTGGATACCAAATGAAGCAAGTGACCAAAGACAGCATTGTTAGGAATGGGACAAATAGATACCTTGTGCTCCTTGATGCATGGCACTGAGAACCCTACACCATTTCCATGGTCTTCCTGCCCCAAATGGGGAGCCTCAGACAAATCCTAATTAAAAGACATTTTGCCGAAACCGGTTTGACTCAGTGGATAGAGTGTCGGCCTGCAGAATGAAGGGTCCCAGGTTCGATTCTGGTCAAGGGCATGTACCTGGGTTGTGGGCACATCCCCAGTGGATGTGCAGGAGGCAGCTGATCGATGTTTCTCTCTCATCGATGTTTCTGACTCTATCTCTCTCCCTTCTTCTCTGTAAAAAATCAATAAAATATTTTTTTAAAAAAAGACATTTTGCAAAATATATACCATAAAACATAATTTTTTTTAATTAAAAATTTTTCAAAAAAGAGGTGAAAAATAAAGACTAATAAAACTGTTCCAGGTTAAAAGAGACAAAAAAGGCATGACAAATAAATGCAATGGATGACAGCAGAGTGAAATGGAATCTCAACAGTGTCTACACTGACTCTAATTTTCAAGTTAACAGTTTGCTTATCTAACCAGTAGTTTCTAAACTCCTTAGCTGTCACCAAAATAAAATGCGTTTGTGCCACACTAAGGAATAAATCAAGCTCCTGTTTACCTTAAGTCCTACTTTACAATTTTTTTCTGGTATTCAAATGAGGAAATATAACTGTCGATCAATTCAGCAATTAAAGAATCAATGCAAAAGCAGAGAATAAATAAGACTGAACTACAAAATCTAAAATAAATTCTGGTGAATTATCAGTTATAATACAGGTCTTTAGCAATCATAATCGTGGTATCTTTCCCATCACCTACACTTCTGTAAAATATCTTTTTAAATCAGTAATAACATTCATAATAGCAATAACTTTGCCAGTAGAGGCCAAATGTTCTTACTGTTTATACGTTTATGACTTTTCCCAATTAGAAATGCCCACGTGCCTGCTGTGTGTGTGTTTAAGTGGCTCTGTATACTGTGAAGAAGTTGACATTGAAGTTGTACCACCCTTGCCAAAGGAATCAGCCTATCTTTATGCACGATTCAACAAAATTAAAAAGCTGACTGCCAAAGATTTTGCAGAAATACGTAAGTTAGTTTTAAATAAGATATTAGTATTAAATCATGCTAGTATTTAACTCCTATAAACACAAAATTCTAGGTACTCATGGCCTATCACATCTAGGTGTATAGGTGTATTTTAAGTATCTACCACATTTCACAAAAATCCACTGATTTGTTGATGAATCTCCTTTCCATTCAGATATCCTCTGCCATCTTTCTTTACTGGTGACTTTGGTGTCTGTGTTGACAGCCCATTTTCCATATGGGCAAACTATGTCTTCTCAACCCCAATACTTCAAGATCCACTTGCTAGTCAGCAGCACCAATATAATCAGGATGCTTCTCCAATTACAATGTTTTATTTTCTACCTTCACTGTAAAAGCACAGAAACTGCTTTTCCTTACTTTAACTCACGGTTCTTAAATCTGACTGCATAATTTAAAATATCTGGGGAAGCATTTAAAAATTACCAGGCAGGGCCTGGTCGGCGTGGCTCAGTGGTTGAGTGTTGACCTATGAATCAGGAGATCACGGTCCGATTCCTGGTCAGGGCACATGCCCCAGTTGTGGGCACAATCCCCAGTGGGGGTGTGTGCAGGAGGCAGCCAATCAAGGATTCTATCTCATCACTGATGTTTCTATCTCTTTCTCGCTCTCCCTTCCTCTCTGAAATCAATAAAAATATATTTAAAATACCAGGCAGGCCCTAAGTCCCCAGAGGTTGAGGTCTGGGGAGAGGCCCCGGCATCATCAAACACAACCAAACTCCTCAGATAATTCTAGTATAGAGCTGGTGTCCTTCTTGAGTCATTCGCAATCTTGACTTCTGGCATCCTAGCAAACCAATCCTCTGTCTTCTGCAGAGCCTAGTCCTAGTCCTGGATCACTAATCCCTCATAAATTTTCTAGATTCCTATGTTGTCAAATGCTTCTGAGGAAAATCACACCGAAAAATGTACACTGGCCCCGCCCCACTACACATGTACAAGATTAACAGTAACTGGATTCATGCCGTTCTGGTGACTCCCACTGGCTGAAGTATAGCTGTTCCTCATTATTTGTGGATTCCACATTTTCAAACTCACTGACTTGCTAAAATTTAGTTGTAATCCCAAAATCAATATTTGCAGCACTTTCACAGTCATTTGCAGACATATGCACAGTGGCAAAAACAACTGAGTTAGCCAGTAGAGGTCGAAGGTGATGTTCTGACTTTTTGTTTCTGCTTTTATACTGTAAACCAGTCCTGTTCAGTCTTAGTGCCACATTTTTCACATTTTTGTGATGTTTGCTGTTTAAAATGGCCCCTAAGTGTAGTGCTTAAGTGCTGTCTAGTGTTCCTAAATGCAAGAAGGCTGGCTGTGATATGCCTTGTGAAGAAAATACATGTGTTAGTAACCTCCATTCAAGTGTGAGCTCCAGTGCTGATGGCTAGTGAGTTCAATGTTAATGTATCAACAGTATATACTAAAGGCTATATACTAAAGGCTATATACTGGTTTGGCTCAGTGGATAGAGCGTTAACCTGCAGATTGATGTTTCTATCTCTCTCTCATGGGTATGAATCCTGTCAAGGGCACATGCCCAGGTTACAGGCTCTATCCCTAGTAGGGGGTGTGCAGGAGGCAGCCGATCAATGATTCTTTGTCATCACTGATGTTTCTATCTCTCTCTCCCTCTCCATTCTTCTCTGAAATCAGTTAAAAAAAAAAAGAAGTCTATAAAAAGAAACACACATAAAATTATGTATTGGCTGCTGATGAAAATGTGTGATCAGAGGGTTGAAGGAACCTAGCCCTGCATTTCCCCTGGGAGCCATAATGTTCCATATTTACTAATTCAGTGTTTGTGGTAATTTTATACACATGACTGTCCCATATAATGAGAAGCATTTTTGTCTGTTGTCAACCAATAAGGCATAGAACAATTCAGATAACATACCCACAATGACAATGCAACATGCCAGCAAAAAAGTTCGTGATTCTATTCAATCAAGTGTAATGCTTATTTTCCATGATTTGCAACAAGAATTTCTTTCAAGCTGCCTGAGCATCCTGAAAATTCAGAATACAGTAGGACTCTACTAAATTCTCTTCTGAACCTGTCATTCTAGACTCCAGTTAGAAAGGCCATCAGTGAAAGCACAGAATAGATGCTCAGCATTAATTCAACAAAACTTCTTGAGCTCCTAATAGTAGATACTCTACTAGACACTAAAAACAAAATATGGCTGAATGACCTGTTAAATACTTTTCTTCAGTCCACACAAATGAAAATTTAACTTCTTATTTTTGTATATTTTCTGTATATTTCCCCTTCAAGCTAATTTAAGAAGACTCGATTTTACGGGAAATTTGATTGAAGATATAGAAGACACTACTTTTTCAAAACTTTCTCTGTTAGAAGAACTGACACTAGCTGAAAATCAACTATTGAAACTTCCAGTTCTTCCTCCCAAGCTTACTTTATTTAATGCAAAATACAACAAAATTAAGAGTAGAGGAATCAAAGCAAATACATTCAAAGTAAGTATTTTATAGTATGACTGAATACAGTATCAGTTTTATACAGCCAGTGATGATATGATAAAAGAAAGAGAAGTTCTGGTCTAGAATTTGGTTTTATGTTTTAAGATAATTTTAATTTAATAAATGAAGACATTATTTACCTAACAAATAGCCACACCATTAGGCTCATTTATGCCTGTACCTCACAAAATTATATAATCTTTATCTTATTTCATGGACTACTTTGTGTCTCATGTTTTTCACTTGCTTACAAAGCAAATACTTATTTAAACAGACACTAGAGGCCGGGTGCACGACATTCATGAATGGGGGAGTGGGGTCTCTTAGCCCGGCCTGTGCCCTCTCACAGGCCGGGATCCCTCTCACAATCCAGGACCGCTGGCTCCTAACAGCTCACCTGCCTGCCTGCCTGCCTGATCGCCCCTAACTGCTCCCCTGGTGGCCTGATCACTCCTAACCGCCTCTGCCTCTGCCCCTGCACCCGGGACCGAGGCTTCCCTCCTCCGGCCAGGCGCAGGCACCCGGGACCCGGGCATCCCTGCCTCTGGCCGGCCATAAGCACCTGGGACCTGGGCCGGCTTTGCCCAGGGCCAGCCGCAGGTGGCCAGGACCGCGGGCAGCTTTACCCCGGGCCCCGCTTTGTCAGGAAGGACGTCCAAAAGGTCGTCCAGAAAATGTCTAGTCTAATTAGCATATTACCCTTTATTAGTATAGATGGTTCACAGCCGCATGGAACCAAGACCTCCAAAAGGGAGTTTTCCTGCCTTTTTCCTTACAATATGAGTAATTTACTAATGCCAGAAAAAATAAAGTTATAGAAGTGAATTTTAATTTTAATACTTCAATATATTAGACCATAAAATTTTATAGCCTTCCTTTTGAATCCCATGATGGCACCAAAAACAAAATTATCTATGTAGTAAAAATTACTTTTCTTAATTTAGTATTTCAAGGAAATGTATGTACAGGAAAAGGGGAAGGTGTGTGACTTTGGTAGCCAGGTTGTCTTGAAATGCATAGTCTATGGAGAAGTAATCATCTCAGCCCAGGAAGGAACCCCAGATAAAGGATCATGCTATTGTTGACAAAAGAAAACCTCATTCAAAAAGAAGGTTTGTAGCTTGTAATGATAAGCACCTAACTATCAAATATTCATTATCATAAATTAATGATAACCACACAATGTACAATCTGTCCACAAACATATGTGTCAGAAAATGTAAACATATTCCACTTTTCTCCTATTTCTGCTACAATTAAGGGACCCTCTTTCTACTTTAAGGGGCATACTAGAGATAAATCAAAGTTTCACAGAATTTAATGGACTTAGGGGACTTTTAAAAACAAACAAAAACCACCTTAGCTGGTTTGGGTCAGTGGATAGAGCATTGGCCTGCGGACTGAAGGGTCCTGGGTTCAATTCCAGTCAAGGGCACATGCCTGGCTTGTGGGCTCGATCGCCAGTAGGAGGCAGCCGAACAATGATTCCCTTTCATCATTGATGTTTCTATCTCTCTCTTCCCTCTCCCTTACTCTCTGAAATCAATAAAAATGTTTGAAAGAATAAATAAATAAAAACAAAAACCCCTGTAAGTTGAAGATAAATAATTCTATCCAGTAAGCCTTTGAATAACTGGCATTTTAAAGACCTACAGGAACTGATCAACATTTCAAAAAGGAATGTTTGAATATTTTGCATTTTACACATGCATTACAATAGGGATTCATGACAAGTTGACATGGAAATGATAAACTCAGCTACCTTGCAGTTTGGCTTAACACCCTAGGCTGCAAAAGCCACTGGTAAATCCGGTTACTCTAACCCAGGGGTGGGGAACCTTCTTTCTGCCAAGGGCCATGTGGATATTTATAACATCATTTGCAGGCCACACAAAATTATTAACTTAAACATTATCCTGCTATACTTGGTCAAACATTTAATTAACTCACCCCTAATGCCTTGGCAGGGCCAGACCAAATGATTTTCAGGCCTTATAGGGCCCTCGGGCTGGAGGTACCCACCCCTGCTCTACCTCAAGTGAAGAGGGCCACTGGGGAAGACAGGAACTTGGGGTCCATATGGTGAATGATGAAATGTTAAGGAAGTATCAATAACAGCAAATTAGTTCTAAAAAAATAAAACTCGCAAATTCTGCTACAGGATGTACATCAGAGATAAGGTAAAAGATTAATGCCAGGGGAAACTACATCTTGAAATCATTATAAAATTATACTCAACTAGAGGCCCAGTGCATGAAATTCGTGCACAGGGGGTCCCCTGAACCCAGCCTGCACCCTCTCCAATCCGGGACCCCTTGGGGGATGTCCAACTTCCAGGACCGCTGGCTCCTAACTGCTCATCTGTCTGCTGGCCTGATCGCCCCTAACTGCCCCCACCCTCCGCCAGCCTGGTTGCCCCTAACTTCCCCCCCTGCCCGCTGGCCTGGTCACCTCTTACTGCCCCCCCCCTGCCAGCCTGGTTGCCCCCAATGGCCCCCCTCTGCTGGTCTGGTCGCCCCTAACTGCCTCCCGCCAGCCTGGTCACCCCCAACTGCCTCCCCCTGCCGGCATGGTTGCCCCTCACTGCCCCTCCACCAGCCTGGTCGCCACCAACTGCCCCCCCTCCTGCTGGCCTAGTTGCCCCACGCAGCCTGCTGTTCAGTCGTTTGGTCGTCCCTCACTAACCCCCCTGCCAGCCTTGTTGCCCCACGCAGCCTTGCTGTTCAGTTGATACTCTTACTGTGACGGCATCCTGTACAATTTGCATATTCCTCTATTATTAGTATAGATAACTGGGTTACTGATCATGAACAGTAATCCAATATCAAACCCTTGGGGGGGATTTTTTTACTAAAAAGTATTTAATAAATAGCTTTGGGAAACATCTTACTAACAAGCATATACACCTCTTAGGAATATTCATTTTGCCATAAATTGGAGCTAAAATGGGAAGTTCTGGAGGTTCAAGACAAGTTATGAGAGCACCAGGATCCACCTGTAATCCTATACAATAGGGACTGTCCCATTGGCTGCTCCTAAGACAAAGTCAAAGGGCCCCAGACACTGGTGTGAGGGCTGAGCCGGGCACCGCTGGGTCTCCAGCAGGGGTCTACTGCCCTTCGTAAGAGACAAAGTACACCATTTGTGAGGCCAAAAATACCCCCAAAGCCAAAACACTCTAATAGCAATGATAAATAGTGCAGACATGTCCCTGTCAGTATCGATTTGTATGTCCATGTGGACACACATGAGCGTGTAGCACTGGAACCCTATGAAGAAACGCACGGACTTCGCTGAAGTAAAAGTGCCTTTCCCTGCAGAAACTGAGTAACCTGTCCTTCCTCTATCTGGACCACAACGCGCTGGAATCTGTGCCTCTTAATTTACCAGAAAGCCTACGTGTAATTCATCTTCAGGTAGGACTGCTCTTTCAAATACCTGACTTTAATTTAAATTACTAACGATCAGTCTTATGACTCATTATAAAACGCACATTCACAGGTAAATTTTATCAAAAGTATCACTATGAGCCCAATGCACTCTCTGCCCACCAACCCGGGTTCTGTCCAGAGCAGGTGAAAGGACCAGCAACACCAGGTCTGAGGCCTGCTCTCAGAGGGTGTTAGTCCCGATCTGTGCAGTGTCTCCTAGTTAACCTGGCACATGGATTTGAAGTTGGGGGACACTAAAACCTCGGGCTTAAGTTTCTTTCTCTAAATAGCAATAAATCTTTGCTTTTGAAGCCTTTCCAACTGACTTTACTGTCCAACATCAACTTAAGGTAAAGAAAAGTGAAGAGGGTATAAAAATAAACTAAAATTGATCTTTCAGCATTGTAAGAATTCCTATTTGTTCTTTTTACTTATTTAAAGGTTACTTAAGGACATAGTATGCATTTTGCGCTGACACTCTAGAATAGGATACATTTTTCCAGCTAGTATAATAGCAAGTTGTCTGTTCTTCCAAAGTCATGCTGTAGACTTAAAAGTAAAGGCTGACCTTGCACAGAGAGGGTTTAATTACCATGACGATGGATACACAGTATGTACAATACAGTAGTTTGAAAATCACTTTTTAGATAAAATATTCTGAGATCCCATTGCATGGCATACAAAAGATTGATTTCAGCTATCTGAATACCTTTTCCCTTTTGTTTTCCAGTTTAACAACATAACTTCAATTACAGATGATACATTCTGCAAGGCTAATGACACCCGTTATATTCGGAACCGCATTGAAGAGATACGCTTGGAAGGAAATCCCATTGCCCTGGGAAAGCATCCCAACAGTTTTATCTGCTTAAAAAGATTACCTGTAGGCTCATACTTTTAACCACTATTAGTGCAGCATATAAACTAAAGCACACACATACTTATAATCTATCTCAACAATGTCTAAAGGAGCGTAAATACCTGTTTAATATTAACTTTGTATCCCACTATGAAGGAATTTTATGTTTTAAGCAAGTATGTTCAAAAGCTTACATATAAGGAAGAAGTAAGTCTGAATCTCTAAGTTTAAAACAAGTTAATGAGAAAATATTTAAACAGTACTACAAAATCTTTGTAGTCTATAGTAGAGCACCATTTAAAAGGTATGTTTTTATGCAAATACCCAAAATTAAGAAGCATTATTTCTATTACTAATGAAGTAAGAGGATAAGTCCAAGAAACTTTCAACTGTTTGTCTTTTCTGGCCTTTACTGGATCCCTAAAAGTAGTTAAGACTGACATTCCAAAAACTCTGAAAAGCTAAATATTTCCAGTGATCTCCCATTTTTCTTTTATAATTCAGACATTATTCATTATGAAGGAGAAACTCTTTCTTTCTATTAAGGCAGCTATTATCTTTTTACTTAGCCTGAGAAATAGGGTATAGTCTCATAGGTAAAACTTTCCAAATAAAGTATAATTTTACTCTGATAAAGAGCTAATATAGTAATGTTCAATGTTATTCTGCTTTGTAGTCACACAGTTAAAGGTTTCAGTAAAACAGTATAGAATTCTCTTTCTTCCACATTAACATTCTAAATCTAGCATAAAATATTTTAAGAAGCCAAGCAGATAAAAACCAGTATGCTTGAGAAAAAAAAAATTCACCCCATTTCTCAGAAAATAGCTATAAAGTTCTCTATTGTAAAGGCTTACAAATATGATAAATACTGCAAAACATTTTCTTTTTACATTACAGGAATGGGAATCTTATCAATAAATTTGTCCGAATGTAAGACATAAAAACCAAATGAATTCCATGGTGTTATTACATACCACCCTCCCATCCACCCATACACATCCCCGTTCACCCAAACAGACCTTATATTCACAAGAAAGCTTCTGAGGAACATTTTCTATAGATCCATAAGCAACTAATACATTTAATGATGAGAATTCATCTTCAATCTAATAGTGAAGACTTATGATGACACAATGCTGTCAGATTAGTTTCTAACATAACTTTACATTTGTCCAAACCCATTCAAAAGTCTTTATCTCCACATTATTTTGGGGTTACACACAAAATTATCAGTGCTTCAGAAACATGACTGAACTGTGTATATAAAAATTACCGCAAAAAAAAAAAATTATCGACATTGGCCCAACCCAGTTTGGCTCAGTGGACAGAACATTGGCTGCGGACTGAAGGATTCCGGCAAGGGCATGTGCCTTGGTTGCAGGCTCGATCCCCGGGCCCTGTGCAGGAGGCAAGCAATCAATGTCCATGTTTCTCTCTCTCTCCTCCTCCCTTCCACTCTCTAAAAATCAATGGCCGACAACAACAATAAAATTACTGACATTGTTTCCAATATAAACTATACATTAGAATCAAGTTGGTCTCCGTATATTATTCCCAGAACAAATACTTATTCCTATTTTTAAGCATTTGCTTCCATTTGCTTCCATTTTTTCCCTACATAGAATGACCTCCTATCTGTTTTTCATTTTTGCCCCAATTTGTCAAGGTTGACCCCAAAATAAAACTTTTCCATTAAACAATCTGTGATCTCTTTAAGGCCATAATAATTACCTCATAACACTTATTAACTCATTCATGTATTTTATTTCAGTAACTGATAATCATGACTATTACACTGCTTTCTCATTACTTTGTGTGCAGGCCTCATTTCTCAATGACTGAAGCTCACTGAGCACATACATATTCCCTTTATACTTTCAGAGTCCTAGCATGATAGTGAGTACATTTAATTGAAGATAAAATAAACAGTGCAAAATAAAATCCATTTAAACAGAAGGGCTCTGTTGTATTTGAAAAAAATAGAATCTTTATGTTATCATAATCCTGATTAAATTGTAAGTTTATCTGGAAAAATAAACTTCATGAGAGCTAACTGATGGGGTCAAAAGTGGGAAAATGGCCCTGGGTGGCAAACTTGAAAGAACAAAACTGGAGGATTCACACGTGCTCCTTTCAGATGCAACTACAGAGATACACTAATCAAAAGTGTGGTATTGGTATAAGGACAGACATAGCGACCAACGGAATATTATAGAGAGCCCAGAAACAAACCTTTGCATATATATATATATATATATATATATATATATATATATATATATAGTCAAATGATTTTCAACAAAGGTGCCAAGACCACTCAATAGGAAAAGGGCAGTCTCTTCCACAAACAATGCTGGAAAACTGAATAAGCACATGCAAAAGAATGAGGTTGGATCCTTCGCTTACAAACTAAACACCTAAACTTAAGGGCTAAACTATAAAACTCTTTTTTTAAAAATATATTTTATTGATTTTTTACAGAGAGAAAGGGAAAGGGATACAGAGTTAGAAACATCGATCAGCTGCCTCCTGCACATCCTCCACTGGGGATGTGCCCACAACCAAGGTACATGCCTTTGACTGGAATCGAACTTGGGACCTTTCAGTCCACAGGCCGACGCTCTATCCACTGAGCCAAACCAGTCAGGGCGACTATAAAACTATTAGAGAAAAATCTTTATGACATTAAATTTGACAATAATATTTTGGATATGGCATTAAAAATAGATAATTTGGCTTCTTCAAAATTAAAAACTTTTATGCATCAAAAGTTTGGGGTTACACAAACTTTTCATTCTCAAAAGAATGAAAAGACAATCCAGGGGATGGGAGAAAATATTTACCAATTATGTATCAGATAAGGGATCAATATCTAGAATATATAAACAACTACAACTCAACAATAAAAACTCCAACAATCTGATTCAGTGCGGAAAGGCCTTGCATAGATATTTCTCCAAAGAAGACATACAAATGGCCCATAAGCACATGAAGAGATGCTCAACATTGCTGGTTACTGAGAAAATGCAAATCAAAACCACAATGAGGCCCTAGCTGATTTGCTCAGTGGATAGAGCATCGGCCTGTGAACTGGAGGGTCCCGAGTTCGATTCCAGTCTAGGGCACATGCTCAGGTTGCAGGCTTGATCCCCAGTAAGGGGCGTGCAGGAAGCAGCCGATCAATGATTCTCTCTCATCATTGATGTTTCTATCTTTCCCGCTCCCTTCCTCTCTGAAATCAATTAAAATATTTTTAAAAACCACACACACAGACAATGAGAATACCACTTCACACCCATTAGGCTGGCTATGACAAAAAAAGAAAAAAAACCCACCCCAAATTAACAACTGGATATGAAGGAATTGGAAGCCTTGTACACTGATGTTGGAAATGTAAAATGGTATAGCTACTGTGGAAACAAACATGCAGTTCTTAAAAAATATTAAAGATAGACTTGCCATATAATCCAGGAATTCCACTCGCAGGTTATACTTAAGAGAACTGAAAGCAGGGATTCGAACAGATATAATGGTTATTGTACACCATGCTTCATAGAAGCATTTTCGTAATAGCCAAAAGATAGAAACACCCAGCTGTCCATCAACAGATGGATGGATCAACAGAATGTGATAAAGCACATAAAATGGAATACTATTCAGCCTTAAAAAGGAAGGAAATCATGACATATGCAACAACACAGATGAGCCTTGAGGACATTATGTTATGTGAAATAAGCCAGGCAAAGGGCTAATTTCAGGATTCTGCTTCAATGAGGTAACCAGAGTGGTCAAATTCATAGAAACAAAAGCTAGAATGCTAGTTCCCGGAAGCTGCGGGAGAAGGAAATGGCAAGTTACCATATAATGGGGACAGAGTTTCAGTTTGGAATAATGAAAAACTTCTGGAGCTAGATATTGACATGATTGTACAACAATGTGACTGTTTCTTTCCATTCTAGTAAACTTATCACCATAGAAGTGCTCTGCCTACAGGAAAAACACACAATTATACTTCACACCTGCATGGAAAGCACCTGGAGGTGAACTGGCTTTGGAAATGGGACTAGTGCTCACATTCCCCACAACCCGTTCAAATGTATAAACAAACAACCACATTAGGTGATTCATAACTATAACTGGCAGCATATTCCTCAATCATTTGTGAAGAAGAACTATTTAATTGTTCTGGTGCCAAGAGCACCCGAAAGTAAACGAGATAATCGAGAGAACTCCTCAAGGGACCACAGTACAGGTACAGATATTAGCATGTTTCATTCTAAAGAAAACCCTATGCCTGACAGATTTTATTAGTTCAACCAAACTGAATGCAAATAATCTATACTAATAAAGGGTAACACGCTGATTAGACAGGACATCTTCCAGACGTCCACCCGGACAAAGCACAGCAGCTGCGCCTTGGCTGGCGGCGCGGGAGAGGCCTCGCACCGGTCGGTCCAGCACCACAGCCCCTTTCACAGAGGCAGAGGGAGAGGGAGAGGGGGCTGCGCGGTCCCCATCCCAGTGCTGCCTCTTCTGTGGAGGCAGCTACAGAGGCATCGGCGCAGGCCCAGGCCCGGCGCCAGGCCTCCACAGAGGCTGGACGGGTGCGACCTGCTGTGTCTCAACCTCCCACAGCCCCTCCCACAGCCAACCTGGCCCCAGATCACCCCCCACCCACCAGTGGGCAGGGGACAGGACCAGAACTAAGAAGGGAGGGCCGACGGCCAGCAGTCAGTCGCAGTGGCCGGCTGGCAGTGGCAGCAGCAGCGGGGGTGATGGGGGTGGCGCCTTCCCATGATCAGTCCGGTCGCCTCCCACAGAGAGAGGCCAGACTGCGGCTTAGGGCCCGCTCTCCAAGCCCGCTCTCCGCAGGGAGCGGGCCTATGCTGTCAGTAGGACATCCCTGAGGGCTCCCGGGACTGTAAGAGGGGGCAGGCCGGGCTGAGGGGACAGCCCGCCAGTGCACGAACTTTCATGCACCAGGGCCTCTAGTAATAATAATAATTAGAAAACAAAACAAAGGAGAGTTAATGGCTCTTGGAGAACCCTGAACCTTGAGATCCTACTTATGCTGACTCTTTCAGAGCTGGTTTTTGTGTGGATCACCTGCTGTTAATAATTGATGCTATCCAACTATGTAGAACAGCCGCAGTCTGCCCTCTCTCTGTGGGAGGCAAACTTCGGCCCGCAGGCCGGATCCAGCCCGTTTGAAATGAATAAAACTAAAAAAAAAAAAAGACCGTACCCTTTTATGTAATGATGTTTACTTTGAATCTATATTAGTTCACACAAACACTCCATCCATGCTTTTGTTCCGGCCCTCCGGTCCAGTTTAAGAACCCATTGTGGCCCTCGAGTCAAAAAGTTTGCCCACCCCTGATGTAGAACCTGGAGGATTACAATGCAGCCAAACATAATTCTAGTTATGCCAGAAAACAAACAAAAGTAATAAAAAGGAGTTTTTTAATATATCGGGATCAGACTTAAGAATCACTACTTTATAAGAATCAGGGTTCAGTATTTAAACTTGAAATATTGATAATTAAGAAGCTTAAAATACAAAGGCTAACTCAGGAAGTAAAGATCATACTGCTATGTGATAAGCATGCTACAATTTTATTCTTTTTTTTTAAGACTTTTTAAATTGACTCTTAGAGAGAAAAGGGAGAGGGGAGAGAGAGAAACATTCATCAGCTGCCTCCTGCCCAGGCAGGCATGTGCCCTCACCAGAAATCGAACGGGCAAGCTTTTGGTACACGGGATGTGATGCCCAACCAACAGAGCCATACCAGCTGGGGCTCTTTATTAGCATCTGTCATTTCACTTCAAGTACCCTTGATAAATTAATTTTTTAAAATGTGTATTATAAGCCCTGACCGGTTTGGCTCAGTGGATAGAGTATCGGCCTGCGGACTGAGAGGTCCCAGGTTCGATTCCGGTCAAGGGCATGTACCTTGGTTGCGGGCACATCCCCAGTAGGAGGTGTGCAGGAGGCAGCTGATCGATGTTTCTCTCTCATCGATGTTTCTAACTCTCTATCCCTCTCCCTTCCTCTCTGTAAAAAATCAATAAAAAAATATATTTTTAAATAAATAAATAAATAAAATAAAATAAAATGTGTATTATAAAACATATAAGAATATAACTACACTTCTTTCAAGATATTCCATCATAAAGATTCACTGATTTGTACAAAAGCATTCCTCCTTCATTTATTCCAAATAATTGCAAATTCCAGAAGCCAATTAAATTTTTCTTGTTTAAAAACTTTAAGGAAAGAATGTTATGTTAAATCTCCAAATTAAAATGAGTTTCACTTTTTCATCATATGTTTAAATTTGAAGACTTTAGACACTACCTTGAAATGTTTAAATGTGCGCTTCCGATATTCACACCATTCCACAAAAAAGTGCAGGCTTCGGAAAAACATAAACAGATCTCTTCTTTCTTCTGCTCTGTAGGAATAAAAAAGTTTATAATTAATAAATATTATTAAACGAGAGGTCCAACCTTGCTTTATTCAATACTCTTTTTTATAGATCCTTCACTAAAGCTAAAGAAAATATTAGATATATTTCTACATACTGAACTCTGCACTTTTGAGTGTGTGCC
The DNA here is from genome assembly GCF_000147115.1 of Myotis lucifugus. Lineage (NCBI taxonomy): Eukaryota > Metazoa > Chordata > Mammalia > Chiroptera > Vespertilionidae > Myotis > Myotis lucifugus. The sequence continues at coordinate 532,822 of NW_005871452.1, read as the reverse complement.
TGTGTGGTTGCTAATGCAACTTTTTCAGCCTGGAATGCCCTTTTCCCCATGTTTAAATCCTACCCATCTTTCAAGGCACCACTCAGATGCCACATTCTCCTTGGAATTTTACTTGATAACTGTGGTAGAATAAAAAATATATCTTGTTTTGTCCCTAGTTGCTGGCACAGAGCTTCAAAAACCCTTAAAAGTCCCAAGTGCCAGGAGTGCCTTTGTGATGTGAATGACTCAAGGTGACCCCTCGATAGCCTCCAGATAGGGACTGGTCACCAGAATCACCAACCACTCAATCAAAGAGACTGAAACTTTGGGCCAACCAGACCTCCAGGAAGGAGAGGGGGGTGGGAGGAGCTCAATCACATGGGCAATCATTTAATCAATTATCAATAGGTAAGGAAACACCAATAAAAAATCTGGACAACAAAGCTCAGTGGAGCTGGAGGCTAATGTGCATGGATTCTGCAAGAAAGGGCGCAAAAGTCTACATTTCTCCTCGTACCCCCACCCCACCCCTGCCCCAGACCATGCCTAGTCATTGTTTCCAGTTGGCTGTTTCTAGGTTGTACCTTTAATAATAAAATCACAGTTTTTAGTATAGCATTTTTCAGTGAGTTTCTTGAGTCTTAGCAAATTATCAAATCTGAGGGGGCTTGCCCTAGCTGGTTTGGCTCAGTGGATAAAGCATCAGCCTGCGGACTAAAGGCTCCTGGGTTTGATTCTAGTCAAGGGCACATGCCAGAGTTGCAGGCTCTATCCCCACTAGGGGGCGTGCAGGAGGCAGCTGATCAATGATTCTCTCATCTTGATGTTTCCATCTCTCTCTCTCTCTTTTTCTCTCTCTTTCTGTCTCTCTTTTTTCATCTCTGAAATCATTAAAAATATATTTTAAAAATATCTGAGGGCGCTGTGGGAAGGCTCAAATGATTGCTAAGTAGGTCAGACATGCAGGGGCCCCTGAGACTTGTGCTGGCATATGAAATGGAGCAGTCTTGTGGAGGATTTTGCCCTTAACCTGTGGGTCATGATTAAACTGAATTGAAGGACGCCCACTTGGTGTCAGAAAATTATTGTCTGGACAATGATCTCACCATCATACCACATGTTCTATTCCAAAATCACTGGAAATATTTTCTGTGCCTATGAGTTTGTGGACAAAAAGGGGCCACATACTAACCTGTGTGGAGGTCTTGCAAACTAAGAGATCTAAAGTCAGACCACAAAGGATGGTCTCATGTTTTGACTGTTAACTATCCTGTACCCACCTAAGTAAAAGAAACATGAGTCTATCATTTTAATTTTTATCCAACCCCAGGGCTCTCCCTGCTTTGCTTTTTCCTGACTCCCTAATCTATCACCAATGAATTTCATGTAACCCACTTACGTCTCCTCCTTTTATTATAATGTATAAAAATAGGTTAAAACCTGCCATACTCCAGAGCACTGCCGTTCTCTGAAGCATTATATTAATTCTTTGAGATTCTGCTTTCCAGCACTTGTCGACAGTTTTGTTCAAATAAACTCACAAAAATTCTTTACAGGTTTGAATGTTTTTTATGTTAACAAGTTCCCATAGGAATTTATCTTAATTTTGTTACTACTTATACCTATTGTTATACTGACACCCACAAGCACAAGCAACTTGTAGATAATATGTGTGTATTCATTTAATCATTCATTCAGTAAGTGTTGGAGTAAAGTTCCCATCCTAATCATGATAGATCTAAAAGCACATTCCTCCCAGACTTCCATTAATGATAATTTGGAACCACTGATATAATGCACATAACAAGTAATGAAAGATTCTGAAATGTGGACAGAAGGCAGAATGGGTTGAGACTTCAGGAATTAAGGGAGGATCAGGTGTTTGGTTTCCAGAGGTTTGTTTTTGCCTCTTGTATATCTCAAATGAACACTAGAGGAGACTGCAACCCAGAACTGCCATAGGGTAGGGTTTTAAAAAAGGCCCAGGGAAACATTGCTCCCCTCTAGCAGCAGAGATCATGTAAGATAAAAGGGAGGACACTGGTCTTGGTAATTGTTACGATGAACTTCCCCTAATCTCTCCTGCTTGGACATGTTTTCTGAAATATACACTGAGTGGCCAGATTATTATGACCGACCAGATTATTATGACCACCCCATCAGTACTTCATTGACACTTCCAAAAATACTGAATATTGAAAACTTCCTAAGCAAATACTCTCAAGGTTTTATTATTATTTGCGTAACTAATTCACTTCATTGTACTGATGGGGTGGTCATAATAATCTGGCCACTCAGTGCATAGTGTTATAAACCTTTCCCATGGCTTGGGGAGGACCACCTATGCCTGCAGAAGCAAGATAAGAACTCCTCTCCGCCTGACTGACCCATGCATTCTCCTCCCTCCCCTCCACTTGACTGACTTGTCCACCCACACCCTGACCCTATTTTTCTACTTCTACCCTATCTAAGAGAACCCAAGCACACCCTTGGGGCTGACACCAACACACTGGTCTTAATTTGACACCAAAAGCTAAGGCAACAAAAGCAAAATAAACAAGGGACTACATCAAACTAAAAAATTTCTGCAGAGTAAGAAAAACCGTCAACAGTATAAAAAGGAATGTACCAAATGAAAAAATATATTTCCAAAGCGAGTATCTGATAGGGATTAATATCATAAATATATAAAGAACTTATATAATACAATAGCAAAAAATAACAAAACCAAACAAACAAAAAACAATCCCATTAGAAAATGGGCGGAGGACCTAAAGCAGTGGTTCTCAACCTTCCTAAGGCCGCGACCCTTTAATACAGTTCCTCATGTTGTGGTGACCCCCAATTTCATTGTTACACATTGAACATAATTAAAGCATAGTGATTAATCACAAAAACAATATGTAATTATATATGTGTTTTCCAATGGTCTTAGGCGACCCCTGTGAAAGGGTCGTTCGACCCCCAAAGGGGTCGCGACCCACAGGTTGAGAACCACTGACCTAAAGAAACAATTTTCCAAAGAAGACATACAACCAAAGGACTTATATGCGTGCATATTAGTATAACCAATGGACACGACACTGGGGTGGTGGGGGCTTGCCCTGGGGGGTGTGAGTGGCCAGGGAGGGGTCAATGGGGGAAAAAGGAGACATATGTAATACTTTAAACAATAAGAGGAAGGAAGGAAGGAAGGAAGGAAGGAAGGAAGGAAGGAAGGAAGGAAGGAAGGAAGACAACAGGCACATTAAAAAGTGCTCAACATCACGAATCTCAGGAAAATGCAAACCAAAACCACAATGAAATATTACCTCATGCCTGTCAAAATGACTATTATAAAGAGACTAGAGGCCTGGTGCACGAATTCGTGCACGAGTGGGGTCAGCCGGCCCGCTTCTATTGGGGCTGATCAGGCCGGGCCGGCCATGGGGAGGGGCTGAAGCGATTGGTCGGCTGGCCCCGCCCCCTGGTTGAACTCCGGGTCAAACTCCCAGTAGAAGGGACAATTTGCATATTAGCCTTTTATTATATAGTACTAGAGGCCCAGTGCACGAAACTCATGCACGGATAGGGTCCCTAGCAGCTGCCAGCTGCTGGCCAGGACCTCCCTTCCGCCGGCTGTCTGCTGCCACCTCCGGCTGGGGCCTCCCTTCCCCCAGCTGCCTGCCACCACCGCCGGCCAGGGCCTCCCTTCCCACGGTTGGCTGGCCCCGCCCCCTTGTCGAACTCCCAGTCCAGGGGACAATTTGCATATAAGGCTTTTAATATATAGGATAAGAAATAACAAGTGTTGACCAGAATGTGGAGAAAAGTGAACCCTTGTGCACTGCTGGTGAAAATGTAAACTGGTAGAGGCATATGAAATCTGTATGGAGTTTCCTCAAAAAATTACAACTACAATGACCATATATGATCCACCAACTCCACTTCTGGGTATTTATCTAAAAGAAACAAAAACACTAACTTGAAAAAATATATGCACTCTCATGCTTACTGCAACATTATTTACTGTAGCAAAGACATGCAAATAACATATCTATCAATGAGTGAATGGATAACAAAAATGCGTGCTCACACATGGAATATTATTTATTCACAAAGATATATGCACCACTATGTTCACTGCAGCATTATAGTGGCCAAGACATGGAAAGAACAAAAGCATTCTTTAATTAGGATTCAATAAAGAAGACATGGTACATCTATACAATGGAATACTACACAGGCATAAGAAAAAATGAAATTTTTTGTCACAACATGGATTAGTTTTGAGAATATTATGTTAAGCAAAATAAATCTGTCAGGAAAAGCTAAGAACCATATGATTTTTCTCATAAGTGGGATCTAAAATTGAAACTCATAGACATAGACAACAGCATGGTGGTTACAAGAGGGAAGTGGGTGCAGGAGTAGTAAAAGGTAGAGGGGACCAAATATATGGTAATGGAAGGTGATTTGACTTTGGGTAATAGGCACACAATGCAACATACCAATCATGTATCATAGAAATGTACACCTGAAACCTATATGACCCTATTAACCAATGTCACCCCAATAAATTTAATTTAAAAAAACCACTAGCAAAACAAATTCAGCTATATATTAAAACAACCATACACCATAATCAGTTGGGATTTCATCCAGGGATGCAAAGTTGGTTCATTTGCAAATCAATACACCACATAAATAAAATTAAAAATAAAAATCATACGATCATATCAATAGAAGCAGAAAGAGCATTTGATAAAATCCAACATAAAGACCTCAGAGAAATGGCAATGTGAGAGGTCCCCTTGGTCTCTCCCACTGATATTACAACAATTTGAATAGCTATCATTCAACAAAGGATTCAATACTCAACACATAAACACATCTGAGATATCCGTGCATTGAAACATCTGAAGGTGGGCAAGTGGAGTAAACCAAGAGGAGGAAAGAGCTGAGATGGTTCCCTGGACCCAGCCCAGAGCTCACTGTTGGTCTCAGGAGAAGGAATAAGGTTGTAATGACACTCCCTTTAGCTAGGAGGCGCCTACAGGTACAGTGAGCATTCCTGGTCAGTATGTGCTGTGGATGAGCCCACTGATTTGGGCAGGGACAAAGAACAGAAGTGAGGTGGTCTGAAGGCCACTATCACCAGGCAGAAAAACAAAGCCACAGAGACTGGCTGCTTCATCCCACCTCCCAGAGTGGCAGTGGACCACAGAAGAAGCTGTATGCTAAGTGTCGGGCTGCAGACCACAATGTCTGGAATTTTGAGAAATGGAACCACAGAAAGTTTTTTAAATATATATTTTATTGATTTTTTACAGAGAGGAAGGAAGAGGGATAGAGAGTTAGAAACATCGATGAGAGCGAAACATCAATCGGCTGCCTCCTGCACACCCCCTACTGGGTATATGCCCGCAACCAAGGTACATGCCCTTGACCGGAATCGAACCTGGGACCCTTGAGTCCGCAGGCCGACGCTCTATCCGCTGAGCCAAACCAGTTAGGGCCAGAAAGTTTTTTCCTGAGTGACAGGTGTATTCTGTGGCTAATTCCAGGAATGGAGATACAGAGGTGAGGCTGCTGATGTCTGCCACTCACCATTACTGGGAGAACAAAGCCACAAAGGCATTAGCCAGCCACTGCCAGCTCATCCCTCCCCACCCATCAGGAGACCTTGCTGGATTTCATGGACCTGGAACACTACTGCCCACCACATTCTGCTGAGGCATTGATGCCCTATGACCAAGGACTGGTCACAGAAAAGACGCTTCCCTCCCCAGAAAGCACAGAATACCTTCCTCCAGAGATTTAAAGAGCCAGAGACTTGTAATGAGGCGGCTCAGAAAGAAAATAAAAAATATTCAGAAAATAAACTTAAAGGCGTGCAACTATGTAATTTATATGCTAGAAATTCCAAGACTGCAATTCTAAAATACTCAATGAGATAAAAGAAAACACACATAGGCAGTTTAATAGACTCAAATAAAATCAACAAACAAAAGGAGTTTTTTATCAAAGAGCTAGAAGCTAAAAAAAGAACCAAATAGAAATTCTGAAGAGAAAGAACTCAATAAAAGAGATAAAAAAATAACTAGCAAGCTTAGGATAAAGAGCTGACCAGATGGAAGAAAGAATTAGTGATATCAAAGATATGATGCAGAGGAAAGACAGTCCTGAGAGTTAAAAAACACCTCTACAAGAGCAATCTAACTCCATCAGAAAGAGTAATACTGTATAAGAGTGACAGGCATACTAGGAGACCAAGAGGGAAAGAAGGGAATTAAGATCTAGTCAAACGAATAGTGGATGAGAACTTCCCAAACCTATGGAAAGGGCTAAATCCTTGAAACCAAAAGGCAAACAGAACACCTAATTATCTCAACCTAACAAAGGCCTTTTTAAAGTCAAATTGTATTAAAATTGTCAAAAATTAATGACATAGAAATAATTCTCGATGCAACCAGGGAAAAGTAACTGATACAGAAAATCCCATTAATTATCACTGGCTTTCTCAGAAGAAAACCTACAAGCTAAGAGAGAGTAGAATTATGTATTTAAGCTGCTAAAAAAGAAGAGAAATTATCGCCAAAAATAATATATCCGGCAAAGTTATCCTTTAGATATGAAAAAGAAATAGACTTTTCTAGACATACAGAAGCTGAGGAAATTTATCAGCAGAAGACCTCCATTACAGGAAATGTTCAATAGAGTTATTCTACCTGAAACAAAGAACAAAAGGACACAAAACAATGACAGAGATTACCAAGAGACAGATAGAAGCCGAATATTACAACCCTTTTTACAGAATAAGGTACTATACACTTAAGTATTACTTAAAAGTTAAAGGTAAAAATATTTAAAAAGAGAAAGAAGAATACAATAGTTACTGCAATTAGGGAATGAACTCACAACATAAGTAGGGAACATTTTTGATGACAAAAAAAACATAAAAGGAGAGGGTAGAAGTCTGAATTTGCAAAGGTGAATAAAGACAAACTGCTTTCAGAAAAAACAAAAAACTACTATCCTCTACACTAATAAAAGAGAAACATGGTAATTAGTGTACGACCGCTACCCTTCCCATTGGCTAATCAGCATATCCTTATGCAAATTAACTGTCAGCCAAGATGGCGGCTGGCAGCTATGCACTGAAGCGAACAGGGAGGCTTGCTTGCTCCAGTGACTGCGGACTCCAACGTTCCTCTCAGCTGCAACTCTAAGCAACTATGTTGCAAATATAGAAGCTAAACAAAACCCCAGAAACCTGCGTTAGTCAGCCAGGCTTCAGCCAGCCGGACCGCAACATTGTATCAAATACAGAAGGTAAAGGCCAGAAACCTGCTTTCAGCAGCGAGGCCTCAGAGCTAAAGCTGGCGACAATAGAAAAATAATAGAAAAGAAAAAAAGAAAAAAAGGAGCAGTTGGGAGCTTCAGTCACCCGCCAGCCTGAAAACGGCCCTCAGCCCCTCAGCCAGACTGGACAGGCACCCCAGTGGGGACCCACATCCTGATCCAGGACACCCTTCAGGGCAAACCAGCTGGCCCCCACCCGTGCACCAGGCCTCTATTCTATATAGTAAAAGGGTAATATGCCTCCCGGCACCGGGATCAGCGGAGCAGCGAGGCTCTCGGCACCGGGATCAGCGAAGCTGCGAGGCCTCCCAGCACCGGGATCACCATGACAGGGGGCAGCGCCCAAACCCCCTGATCGTCCTGCGGCTCTGTGTATGACAGGGGGCGGGGCCACAACCTCCCTATCTGCCCTGCTCTGTTCATGACAGGGGAAGGTGCCCCAACCCCCTGATCGGCCCTGCGCTGTGTGTGACAGGGTGCGGCGCCCCAACCCCCTCCCCCGCACGGGCCCTGCTCTGTGTGTGACAGGGTAGAGCCATAACCTCTCCATCGGCCCTGCCCTGAGTGTGACAGTGGTGGTGCCCAACCCCCTGATCGGCCCTGCTCTGTGTGTGACAGGGTGCGGCGCTCCAACCCCCCTTCACGGGCCCTGCTCTGTGTGTGACAGGGTAGAACCATAACCTCCCCATTGGCCCTGCCCTGAGTGTGACAGGGTTCAGCCCCCCAACCCCCTGATCCCCCTGCTCTGTGTGTGACCAGGGCGGTGCCCCAACTCCCCTATTGCCCTGCTCTGTGAGTGACAGGGGGGAGCTCCTCAACCCCCAATGGCCCTGCTCTGTTTGTGACAGGGGGGAGCTCCCCAACCCCCTGATCGACCCTGCTCTGTGAGTGACAGGGGGGAGCTCCTCAACCCCCTGATGGACCCTGCTCTGTGAGTGACAGGGGGGAGCTCCTCAACCCCCTGATGCCCCTGCTCTGTGCGTGACACGGGGGAGCTCCCCAACCCCCTGATCGACCCTGCTCTGTGAGTGACAGGGGGGAGCTCCTCAACCCCCTGATGGGCCCTGCTCTGTGAGTGACAGGGGGGAGCTCCCCAACCCCCTGATCGACCCTGCTCTGTGTGTGACAGGGGGGAGCTCCCCAACCCCCTGATGGGCCCTGCTCTGTGAGTGACAGGGGGCAGCGCCACAACCCCCGGATTGGCCCTGCTCTGTGCGTGACAGGGGGTGGCGTCGCAACCTCCCCATCGACCCTGCCTTGAGTGTGACGGATGTTCCCACTCTTGAATAAATTAAAACAATTTTTTCCTTTTAATTTAAACTTTCTTCTATAACTGTTTTCTTGTTACTTAAAAGCTAGTTTTTTTGAAACTACTTCCAAAGTTTTTCAAGCTGTATATGTCCTTGGAATGAATTTATAAATAAGAATTGAGCCCGGCCGGTATGACTCAGTGGTTTAGCATCAACCGATGAACCAGGAAGTCACAGTTTGATTCCAGGTCAGGCCACATGCCCGGGTTGTGGGCTTGATCCCCAGTACGGGGCGTGTAGGAGGCAGCGGATCAATG
>NW_005871452.1:521558-523829 GCF_000147115.1 Myotis lucifugus | reverse complement strand
TAGGGATTCGGGCGTGCCCTCTGCCACCCGGGAGCAGGCTTAAGCCAGCAGGTCGTTATCTCCCGAGGGGTCCCAGACTGGCACAGGCCGGGCCTGAGGGACCCCCCCCTTTCCCCCCCCCCCCCCAGTGCACAAATTTTTGTGCACCGGGCCTCTAGTATATAATAAAAGCCTAATATGCAAATTGTCCCTTCAGGTGGTCATTCGAGTGGGAGACCGTGAGTTTGACTGCTCGCTATGACATGCGCTGACCACCAGGGGGCGGCACGGAACATCACAGGCATCAGTGACAGCGGGCTGCAGTGGAGGTGCTGCTGGCCTCTATGGGCCCCGACGAGAATGGGACTGCAGAGCGATTGCGGAGCAGGTGGCGGGCAGCGCCAGGCCAAGGCAGGTGCGAGCGGTGGCCCAATCGCCCTGCCAATCGCCCCGCAGACAGTGACCAGTAGGGATGGCCAGGGTGGGGCCTCCGCTCGGCTCCCAGACACTGAGGGAGCTGGGCGGGGGGCCCAGCCCCGATCAGTCACCCTGCAGGCAGGATGGTGGAGCAGGTGAGGGGACGGCACCAGGCCAAGGTGGGGTGCCAGGCAGGGCTGCAGGGCTGCGAGGTGGGGGTGCGAGCTAGGGCTGCAAAGCTGGGGACACAAGCTGGGGCCCAATCCCTGCAGGCCACCCAACCATGCACAAATTCGTGCACCAGGCCTATTATATTAGTCTATAATAATCCTATCTAATAATAGACAAAGATGCAAATTGACTATACCTTTGCTACGCCCACCATTGGCTAATCAGAGTGATATGCAAATTAACTGCCAACAAAGATGGCGGTTAGTTTGCATATACTGGCTGGGAGCGACGACTGAAGACACCGTAGAAGGAAGCCAAGCAACGAAGCCGAGGTACTGGAGACGGGCGGGAGAGAAGCGGCAGAGATGGGAGGGGTAGGACCGGCAGAGACGTGAGCGAAACACTATTCTTGCAGGAATCTTCCTGCAAACGGGCCTCTAGTAAAAGCATAATATGCAAATTGATCAAATGACCGAACAGCAGAACGACCTTCCGGACGACCTTCTAGATGACCACATTTTGACATGCACTAGCGCCAGACCAGCCAAGGTGGGTGTGATGAGATTGCTCAGGGGACCCCGCCATCGCCCCACAATCGCCCCACAGAGGGAAGCCCAGGCCACCGGCTGGTGGGGCAATCGATCATGGGGTGGGGCTCTACAATCGCCCCAAAGAGGAAGGCCCAGGCTACCCAGCCGGTGGCACCCAAGCGTTCGCACCCAACCCCTTTTGCCCGCAGAGGGAAGCAACCGGTGGCAGGGGAGGGAGGGGCCACCCCTGCACAGATGGCAAGCAGTGGCAACAGCGTGGGGCGAAAAGGGGTCCTGGATTGCGAGAGGGCCCAGCCCGGGCTAAGGGCCTCCCCCCCCCCCCCCCCCGCATGAATTTCGTGCACCGGGCCTCTAGTGTATATATTTGTATATATAGATATATATATTAACCTTTCTTTTTAATAAACCTTATGATCACCACACACACACACAAAATCCGAAAACTGAGACACAACTTAAAAATAGAGGAAAATATTACAGAATACTACCACTACAACAAAGAGAAACACAAGGGAAAAGAAACAATAGAGACACAGAGCTATAGAGCTATCAGACATTAAAAGATAAAATAACTATACCAAATCCTGATACATCAATAATCACCCTAGCCCTAGTGGATAGAACTGAGCCAAACCAAACTGAAAGGTCCAAGGTTCGATTCCAGTCAAGGACACATGCCTGGGTTGTGGGCTTGATCCCCAGTGGGGGACTTGCATGAAGCAGCCAATCCATGTTTCTCTCTCATCATGGATGTTTCTATCTCTCTCTCTCCCTCTTTCTTCCTCTCTGAAATCAATAAAAATGTATTTTAAAAAATAATAATAAATACCATAAATGTAAATGGATTAAATTCAATAATAAAAAGAGAGAAGCAGATTGGATCCAAAAACAAAACCCAACCATATGCTGCCTTCAGGAAACATATATAAGCTGCAAAGACAAATACATACTGAATGTGAAAGGGTAGAACAGGGAGAGACAGAGATGTCAAAGAGAAAAGCAGATATATACGCACTCATTTGCGGCAAAATAATAAAGGTGACAAGAGGCAAGGATGCTCATCCTATAATGAAGGGAGGGTCCTTACACCATGAAGACATCACAATCAGGACTAAAAACGTACCTTAACAGGAATCAGCAGTATATATAGCGG
>NW_005871452.1:515095-520153 GCF_000147115.1 Myotis lucifugus | reverse complement strand
CAAAACACAAGAAAAATCCCAAGGGAACAGCATACTTCTACTCCTGGAAGAACTTGAAAAAGAACAAAACAAATCCAATGTCAGGGGAAAGTTATTGAATAGAAACCAAAAGGCCTTGTAAAAATTTTAATGCAACAAAGAGCTAGTTCTTTGAAAACCTTAATAAAATTGGCAAACATCTGTCTAGACCAGGGTCCTCAAACTACGGCCCACGGGCCACATGCAAATACAAATATTGTATTTGTTCCCGTTTTGTTTTTTTACTTCAAAATAAGATATGTGCAGTGTGCATAGGAATTTGTTCATAGTTTTTTTTTAAACTACAGTCCGGCCCTCCAACGGTCTGAGGGACAGTGAACTGGGCCCCTGTTTAAAAAGTTTGAGGACCCCTGGTCTAGACTCACTAACGAAAAAGAGAAAATACTCAAACAAAACCAGAAATGAAAGAGAAGTTACTACAAACACCACAGAAATACAAAGCAAGAAAGAATACTAAGCAAGATCATATGCTACCAATTCTAAAAGAAATAGATAAGTTCCTAGAAAGCTGTAACCTTCCTAGACTGAATCTCAAAGAACTGTTAAATCTAAATAGACTGATCAACAGCAAGGAAATTGAAACAATCAAAAATCTTCCAAAAAATAAAAGTCCAGGACAAGATGGCTTCACTAGTGAATTCTACCAAACATTCAAAGATTTGATACCTATTCTTCTCAAACTCTTCCAAAAAATTTAAGAAGAGCCAATACTTCCTAACATATTTTAAGAATTCAACATAACCCTAATACCAAAACTTATCAAGGTAAGACACACATACACACACACACATACACACACACACACACACCAATATCTGTGATAAACACAAATGAAAATATCCTAAATAAGATACTAGGCAAATCAAATAAAACAATATTCTTTAAAGATAATGCATCGCAATTAAATAGAGATTGTTCCAGGGGCACAGCATAGTTCAACATATGCAAACCATCAATGTAATACACCACATTAATAAAACAAAGGATGAAAATTGACAAGATACAACATCCATTTATGATCAAAAAAATAAATGGGTATAGGATAACAGTACTTCAATAAAATAAAGACCATGTACAACAAACTCTCAGCTAATATCATACTCAATAGTGAAAACCTGAAAGCTTATCCTCTAACACAGGGCTGGGGAACATCCAGCCTGCAGGCCATAAAAAGCTCGCGAAATCATTTAGTCTGGGCCTGCCTAGGCATGAGGGGTGAGTTCATTAAATGTTTGACCAAATATAGCAGGCTAATTTTTAAGTTGGTATTTTTGTATGGCAACGAATGATGTTAGAAACGTCCAAATGGCCCCTGGAAGAAAAAAGATTCCCCATCCTGCTCTAAGATCAGGAACAAGAAAAGGGTGCCCATTTTGACTATTCTTACTTAAAAATAGAGATCAGGTGCATGAAATTCATGCATGGGGGGGGGGGGGATCCCTCAGCCCGACCTGCACCCTCTCGCAATCCGGGACCCGAAAGGGGATGTCCACCTGCTGGCTTAGGCCCGCTGCCCAGGGGATCAGGCCTAAGCTGGCAGTCAGACATCCCTCTGGCAGCCCGGGAGTCCTTGGGAGATGTCCACTTGCCAGTGGGGAGCAGGCCTAAGCTGCAGTCGGACATCCTTAGCGCTGCTGAGGCGGGAGAGGTTCCCACCACCACCGCTGTGCTGGCAGCCGTCAGCCTGGCTTGTGGCTGAGCAGAGCTCCCCCTGTGGGAGCGCACTGACCACCAGGGGGCAACTCCTGCATTGAGCGTCTGCCCCCTGGTGGTCAGTGTGTGTCATAGTGACCAGTCATTCCCTGTTAGGGTCAATTTGCATATTACCCTTTTATTATATAGGATAGAGGCCTGGTGCATGGGTGGGGGCCAGCTGGTTTGCCCTGAAGGGTGTCCCGGATCAGGGTAGGGGTCCCGCTGGGGTGCCTGGCCAGCCTGGTGAGGGGCTAAGGGCCGTTTGCAGGCTGGCCACGCCCCTTTCAGGGTGGGGGTCCCCACTGGGGTGCCTGGCCAGCCTGGGTGAGGGACTGATGGCTGTTTGCAGGCTGGCCAAGCCCCCCAGCGGGAACCCTCATCCCATGGGGGTGTGGCCAGCCTGGGTGAGGGGCTGAGAGCCGTTTTCAGGCTGCCCACAGCCCCTTTAGGGTGAGGGGTCCCGCTGGGGTGCCTGGCCAGCCTAGGTGAGGGGCTGATGGCCATTTTCAGGCTGGCCATGCCCCCCCGGCGACCCAAGCTCTCAGCCTCTCCTTTTTTTCTTTTTCTTTTTTTTTCTGGATTTATTTATCTTCTATAATTGAAACAACTATGAGCCCAGGTCTGGCTGGAAGCCTGAGTCTGGCAACCCAGGTTCCCAGCCCCTCCTTGAGTGGAGCACGGCTGGCTGGAAGCAGGTATCTGGGATTTATTTATCTTCTATAATTGAAACTTTGTAGCCTTGAGCTGAGCCCAGGGCCGGCCAGGGCAGGCGGGAAGCTTGGCTTCCTTCATCGCCAGGGGCAACCCAAGTCTCTTGCTCGCTCCAGCTCTGTGGCCACCGTCATCTTAGTTGGGTTAATTTGCATACTCGCTCCTGATTGGCTCGTGGGCGTGGCTTGTGGGTGTAGCAGAGTGGCGGGGTAATGGAGTGATGGTTAATTTGCATCGTTCTCTTTTATTAGTGTAGATAGTTCTGGAAGTCCTAGCCAGAGCAATCGGGCAAGAGAAATAAAAGGCATCCAAGCTGGGAAAGAAGAAGTAAAAGTGTCACTTTTTGCAAATGGTATGATTCTGTATATATAAAACCCTAAAGACTCCACCAAAAAAAATATTAGAAACAATAAAGAAATACAATAAAGTAGCAGGATAAAAAAATCAATGTACAAAAATCCATTACATTTCCATTTACTAACAATTAAATTTCATGGGGGTGAGGGGGGGGATGAAAAAAATAATTAGATTTGTGATTACAACAAAAACTATAAAATACCTAGGAACAAACTTAAAGAATGTAAAGGACCTATATACTGACAACTACAAGGTATTATCAAAAGAGATTTAAAAAGACACAAAGAAATGGGAAGATATTCCATGTTTACAAATTGGGATAACCAACACTGTTTAAATAGCCTTATTACCCAAAGTATACAGACTTAATGCAATCACCATCAAAATCCCAATGTTGTTTTTTAAAAGAAATAGAAGAAAAATCATCAGATTTTGATAGAAACACAAAAGATCCCAAATTGCCAAAGTAATCCCAAGAAAAAAGAATGAAGCTGGAGGTGTCACACACTCTGTCTTCATGCTATAATTCAAAGCAACAATCATAAAAAAGAATGGTATTGGGAGAAAAACAGATACAAAGACCAATGGAACAGAACTGAGAGGCCAGAAACAAACCCACTTGTATATGGGAAAATAATTTTTAAATATGTTTTTATTGATTTTTAGAGAGAGAGGTAGGGAGAGAGAAAGAGAGATAGAAACAATGATGAGCCCTGACTGGTTTGGCTCAGTGGATAGAGCATTGGCCTGCGGACTGAAAGGTCCCAGGTTCGATTCTGGTCAAGGGCATGTACCTTGGTTGTGGGCACATCCCCAGGGGGAGGTGTGAGGGAGGCGGCTGATCGATGTTTCTCTCTCATCGATGTTTCTGACTCTCTATCCCTCTCTCTTCCTCTCTGTAAAAAATCAATAAATTATATTAAGAAAAAAAAAAAAAAACACTGATGAAAGAGAAACATCAACATCAATTAGGAGGCATCCTGCATGTCCCCTGCTGAGAATCCAGCCTGCAACCCAGACATGTGCTCTGACCAGGAATCAAACTGGAGACTCTTGGTGCATAGGTCTATGCTCAATCACTAAACCACACCAGCTAAGCCTGGGAAAATAATTTTTTTACATAGGAACCAAAAACATACCATGGAAAACAGAAAGCCTCTTTAATAAATGGTGCTTGAAAAATTGGAAAGCCACATAAAAAGGAATGAAACCAGACTACATTAAAAAAAAAAAACATTGGCCCTAACTGGTTTGGCTCAGTGGATAGGAGCGTCGCCTGCAGACTCAAGGGTCCCAGGTTCGATTCCGGTCAAGGGCATGTACCTTGGTTGCGGGCACATTCCCAGGAGTGGGTGTGCAGGAGACAGCTGATCGATGTTTCTCTCTCATCGATGTTTCTAACTCTATCCCTCTCCCTTCCTCTCTGTAAAAAATCAATAAAATATATTAAAAAACAAAAACAAAACATTGATACTAAAATCATGGAACTTGGTCCTAAGTATTTTTGCTTTTACCTCCCTTGACTGTGAGGATTTTATAAATTTGACCTTATAGTCAAGGGAGGCAAAAACAAAAATAAATGAATGGGACTATATCAAACTAAAAAGTTGGGCACATCAAAAGAAACTGTCAACAAAACACAAAGGCAACTAATCAAATTGGAGAAAATATTTGCAAACAACAACTCCAATAAACAAATGTTATATATTTAACATCCAAAGCAAGTAAAGGTCTCATACAACTGAACACACACACACACACACACACACACACACATATCCTAGTAAAAAAAAAAATAGGTAGAGGGACTAAAAGATAGTTCTCCCAAGAAAACATACAAATGGCCAACAGATATATGAAGATGTACAACTTCACTAGTTATTAGGGAAATGTAAATTAAAACTACAAAGAGAAGCGACCTCTCTCCTGTCAGAAAAGCAAGCAATATCAAGTGTTGGAGAGGATGTGAAGAAAAGGGAACCCTCATTCACTGCTGGTGGGAATGTAAACTGGTACAAGCCACTATGGAAACAGTATGGAGGTTCCTCAGATAATTAAGAGCAGAGTTACCATATGACCCAGGAACCCCTCTTCTGGGTATCTACCTGAAGAATTTGAAAAAAATTATTCACAAAGATATATGCACCTTTTTTGAACACGGCAGCATTCTTTACTTCTAGAAGACCGGTGCATGAAATTCGTGCACTGGAGGGGGGGAGTCCCCTCAGCCAGACTGATCGTCTAAAATAAAGAAGC